>NC_073302.1:413840734-414015734 GCF_027595985.1 Sorex araneus
ACATACAATACCAGGTGTCTCAAGATTAGAAGAAGTGAGAGAAGTTTGCTGGAGTGGTAGATAGGAGAAGACTTGCCATAAGAGATAGTGATGAAAGGAAAAAGATAGCAAAAATGACAGGAATAGAAGAGAATTTCTCAGACAGGAAAAATGACGGAGGAAACTGCAAGATACAAACTGAATAAGAGTTTTATAGATACTCAGCAAGGAAAGAAATAGTTAGAGATGAATTAACCATCATAAAATGAGATTACAAACGATCCTGTGTCTTAAGCTATTTCCAAGTTTATCCCAATACACATTAGGCCGAGGGGTGATTTGCTTTTTCTACATCTTGTTGAGTTGTATGGAAAACTTGGGTTAAAGGCCAAGAAATTGTAATATCATAATGCTATTATATTGCTATTGTGTAGTTAGTAAGTGCCTGATAATTTGTGTAAAGTATTGTCAATATGATATTGTTTTTAGGAAGCATACTGCTTCCACGTGGGCCTGTCTGTTTCTGGACTGACCTCCCGGAGGGAAACTGCGTTGCTCATCTTTATAAGTAATAATGGCTACCATTTAATAATAGCATCCTATTTTCTGGACAATGTGTTAAAGGACTTTTAAAATATCATCTCAATGAATACTTTCAACCCCTGAAGAGATTTGTACATATATTTTTAATGAAAAGAAAACAGAATTTTAGAAATCTAAGAAAATAAGTGGAAGAGTTTTTGTTTCAGTGTCTTGGCAGAAAAGAAATGGATATTCAACAGAAAGAACAGAGCAGACTCGAATAGAGACTATTTACAAAGGAGTGGTCACACTAGAACAGCAATAGAAAGGATTTTGTACCTGTGTGTTCACTGCCCAGGACTCCAGTCCTGAAGCTATGAAAGGGGCTTCTGAGAGAAAATATAATTTTCTAGGAGAGAGTCACGTGACTGGAGTTGAGACTTCAGCAGAGATACAGGCAAATATCAAGGACATCTTTGGGGGCCTGGAGAAGTTGCACATGGCAGGCCCTGGTTTTATCCCCTGCATAGTATATGGTTCCCTGAATATAGATAGAATCAGGAGTGACCTCGGAGTACAGTCAGGAGTATTTCAAACCTCTTATTCCGCCATAAGAAAAAAATATATAATCTCAGAAATCATTATCCATTTTCCCCATTAGCCACCAATCAGTGGAGTCTATTTTTTTAAGCTGGAAATCAGAGTGCAAATGAGTTCCGTGACCTCAAGGGCAAGAGCAAACTGTAAGGGAGTTTGCAGAAATGGTGGGACTCTGGGAGTGAGATGAACATGTTCAGTCCAAGCTACGACTAACGTCAGGACTTTGTGGCCAGAGAGAGAAGGCAGGAGTTAAGACACCTACATTGCATGCAGCATAGTCAGGTTTAATTCCTAGCACTGCATGTGACTTCCAGCTCTTCGGGAAGTGAACTCGGAGCACAGAACTGGGAGTACCCTCAAGCACTGCTGGGTGTGACTCAAAAACTAGCAACAAAACAAACAAACAAACAAAAAAACAACAATAAACCAAGGCCACTAAACCCCTATGCCCACGCACCTTGTATTTCCAAACTTAGACTAGAATCTAGTTAGTGCTAGACACTAAACAAAAATACAGGATATGCATGACTTGCTACCTCACATGTCAGTATTTCTTCAAGTTTTAATTTCAGTGAACTCTTAAAGGAAGTGGCTGAGTACTGGGGGCATCTCCCACCAATTCCGTGCCAACCAGGCTACCCTAAGTTCAATGCAAGGTCTAAGGACATGGTGATGCTCTGGTTCTGAGCAACCCAGGATTATTACCCTGCTTACCACAACCATGTTTAGGAGAACTCCAGGGTTGCACCTTAGAAAGCTGGGGGAATTGTGTGGCCTTTTGATACTGGTATTAACCTGGGTTTGACTGCATGCAAAGGCCTTAACTTCTGTACTATCTCTTTGTTCTTCAATGAATTATTTTCCTCACCACAGTAAGTATCACTGTATCATTGTCATCCCATTGGTCATTGATTTGCTCAAGCTCAAGCAGGCACCAGTAACGTCTCCATTGTGAGACTTGTTACTGTTTTTGGCATATCAAATACGCCACAGGTAGCTTGCCAGGCTCTGCCGTGAGGGTAAGATACTCTAGGTAGCTTGCCGTGCTCTCCGAGATGGGCGGAGTAATCGAACCCTGGTTGGCCCCCTGCAAGATGAACACCCTACCTGCTGCACTATCACTCCAGCCCTACCACAGTAAGTAGACTTTTTTTCCTCATCTACTTTATATTGCATTGGTGGGGAACCTTTTTCTCACCAAGTGTCATTTGGAAACTTATAACATTCAAAAACCATAAAATACATGTAGACAGGCCACAGGCAGATAACAAGAACCAGAAGAGCCAGACTCCATGATCTCATGAATCTTATATGACCAGGGGAAACATTTCCAACAACTATGAGGACTGCTGTGTAGTATATATGCAGTTGACTAAAAACATCTTGAGTCAGTAAAAGGAAACACACCTATATAACCACTATCCATAGAGAGATATGGAAAAACACAGAAGCATCATTTTGTTCCACCCTGGGAAATGTCTCTCATAAGCAAACAACTTTCTATATCTGTCAGTTTAGATTAATATTTTCATTAGATTGATATATATTATATAATATATAATTTATTTATATGTAATTATATGAAGCAATAATATATATTTCTTTATATATATTATTTCTGAGGTGTATGCACTAACATATGCCTCAGAGACCTGGGCCCTACGAAAACAGGATGAGAACGCTATTCGGATATCCCAAAGAGGAATTGAAGGAGCTATGCTTGGAGTATCACGTTTCACTCAAGTGAGAGAAGGAATCCGGAGTTCCAACCTCTGTGGATGGTCAAGAATCAGGGACGCTGTCTTGTTTGCGAAGGTGTCAAAAATCAGATGGGCTGGACATATGTAATGCGATTCAGAGTTGGACAAGTTACCGACTGGATTCCATGGGATGTCAAAAGACCGCGTGGCCACCCACCTATGAGATGGTCAGACTTCTTCGTCAAGGCCCTGAATGAATGGTTTGAGGCTCTTCGTCTTCTTGGAGCGAGCAGATACCATTGGGCTACACTAGCACGTAGCAGGGAAAAATGGAGAAGTTACTGGCGCCTGCTCAAGCAAATCGATGATCAATGGGATAACAAGTGATACAAGAGATTATTTCTTTATGAGTGAAACCAAATTTTGCCTGTTTTAAAAGTTATATATGTTTCTGGTTATGTAATGTGTGATCTTCTGTGTTTGCCTTCTCTCAGCTAACATTATGTTTATAAATTTATTCACATCTTTTTGTGTAGCCATGGAGAATAATTGGTATTTTTATTTCTAAATAACAACGTATAGTATAAATATACCACAATTTCTCCAACTTTTGTTGATTGACAATTAGGTGGTCTTCAGATATTGGTTACTATAAATATATATGATCACTTTGGTACCTAAATATATACACACATTTCAGTTGGTGTACTTAAGGGTGTGGAATTTTGAACCATAGCAAGTGCATTTTTGCATTTTTAGTAGACAGTACTGATGTTCTAAAAGAAGTGTTATCAATAGACTTTCTATTTGTTATTATTTAACTTCATAAATGCTTGCATTGCATTTAAAATATTAACATTCAGGCATACAGTGATGCCTCATTTTGTTTTAAATCTTATTTCTCTGATATCTTATAAAATGTTCTTCATTTGGCAGCTGGATATCATTTTTTTAAGAATCTTATCATTATCAGTACTTTTTAAAAATTAGCTTACTTTTTCTTTAGTACAAGTTTTAAGAGTATTTTATTAATCTTTGTTTTTCCCTTCTATTGGGACTCTTTGTGCACACAATAGTTCTTGCACATTTGTATGAATGTATACCCACATATGTGCTTAAATAAATATGTATTTAAGTGCACACATACATATATACACACATATTATTACTGTGCAGAGGTTTTATGAACTGGCTCCTTTTATAACAGCTACTCAGTCATAGGGCTGAAGTGATAGCGGGAGTGAGAGCCTGACAAGCTACAAGAGTATCTCACCCTCACGGCAGAGCCTGGCAAGCTACCCGTGGCATACTGGATATGCCAAAAACAGTAACAATAAGTCTCTCAATGGGAGACATTACTGATGCCTGCTTGAATAAATCGATGAGCAATGGGATGACAGTGACAGTGACTCAGTCATAAGCAGAAGCAGAATTATTCTCCACTTTTCTGAATAGTTGTGCGTAATTTCTTCTATACTGTCTTTCCTCTGTTATAATTATGTATTTAACATATGTATTATCTTCTATTAATACATAATATAATAATATTATGCAAATATTATGTATAATATATGACACTATTATGTAAAATCAATTATATTAATACATAATATGATAGCACAGTGGTAGGGCATTCGCCTTGCACGCAGCCGACCCAGGTTCAAAAGTATCTCGCTCACACAGCAGAGCCTGGCAAGCTACCCGTGGTGTATTTGATATGCCAAAAACAGTAACAACAAGTCTCAAAATGGAGACATTACTGGTGCCGCTCGAGCAAGTCGATGAGCAAGGGGACGACGGTGACATTGACAGTGATACAGTGATTATCTTCTATTTAATAACTTTATGGAAGATTTTTTCAAAGATAACTATTAAAATATCTCCCATTCCAAGAGTCTTATAATGTAATTTTAGCTTTTTCTGCTCATCAAGTAACACAGTCTTCATTTGCTCCCCTAAATCCAGACCACTCGTGACCATAAGTGGAACTATAGAACATCCAAGGCAAAGTCATGCAAGGCAACATTACTTTCTGCTCCTTCTCTTGAATTCAAGAGGTTGCCTTTGATTTTGACTTCTACTCACAATTTTGTGAGGAAACCTAAAAGAACCCTGGTAGAGATTACATTGAGAATAACACCACGATGGTCTGGCTAGTAGCTCAAGAGAGGTCCTGAGAATAACCTAGGCACCACCAGACATGAGATCCAGGTTATTCTAATGCCTGAGTTTTATGTCACATTCAGCCTCACATTTTCCCATTTGAGAACCTCTAGGCATTCTGGAAAAGAAAAAAATCATTTTTCTAGGACTTTTAAAACATTAGAACTTCATAATCAATGAAGATAATAAAATGACTATTTGTCATACTAAGTTTAGGAGTGATTTGTGATATATCATTGGTAACAGAAAAAGAAACTCTTTAATGCCTTGTACCTGAAAATATTAAGGGGGAAATCTCGTTGTTGTATAGTTACTTTATATGTCTTAATTTTCTTCTTGCATTTCCACCTTTTCTTTCTTTTAGTCTTCTAAATGGCAAGTTTGTCATAAGAAATGTTCAGTGACAGTCCTTTCTTCATCCAGAATAATGACCAACGGAATGTTCCTTGTCTTAGAGAAGAATAGGGGGAATACTTACATAACAGATAGGGAAATGTTTATTCATTTAAACCATGCATTTGTTCATTATAGTGGTAAACAGGATAGACACATACCTTCACACACAGCTCACCTGGGTTCAATTCCTGGCACTACATATGGTCCTCAGAGCACCATGAAGAGTGATCCCTGAACACATAGCAAGGAGTAAGCCCTGAGGACCATGAAGAGAGACCCAGAAACAAACTAATAAAATGTTTGTTAGGTAACTTTAAAATTGATCTAAAGTGAAACTACTTCTGTCTCGTACACGTTAAAGGGAAGGTAGCTTGCAGATGAATGCATACTCGTTGTAGCAAGTCAAACACCCAAATATTTATTGGTGAAAAGAAGTCAAGGGTTTGGTTCTCTTCAGTGAAGCCATTTAAGGAGCTGGATTCTTAGAGGCATTAGCATTTTCTATACCTGTCTTTCAAGCTGAAAGTGAAGACAGTTGTGGAATGAAACCTGAGGGAGGATTTTATGGGCCAGCTGTCTGTCAGAAAGTAACACGTAATACTCTGCTACACTAATTGGCTAGAATTCAGTCATATGAACATGTATAACTAGAATGGAACTGCAGCATAGTTGTATCCCCGAGAAGAAGCAAAGAATTTGGATATTAGTGATCAGCAAACAAATTGGTCACAAACACAGCTGATGCATTTAATTTTTTTTTTAAATTTTATTTATTTTTAATTAGAGAATCACTGTGAGGGTACAGTTACAGATTTATACACTTTTGTGCTTATACTTCCCTCATACAAAGTTCGGGAGCCCATCCCTTCACCAGTGCCCATTCTCCACCACCCGTAAACCCAGCGTCCCTCCCACCCTCCCCAATCCCATCTCCCCCCCACCCAACCCTGCCACTGTGGCAAGGCATTCCCTTCTGTTCTCTCTCTCTAATTAGCTGTTGTGGTTTGCAATAAAGGTGTTCAGTGGCCGCTGTGCTCAGTCTCTAGCCCTCATTCAGCCCGCAACTCCCTTCCCCCACATGGCCTTCGACTACAATGTAGTTGGTGATCGCTTCTCTGAGTTGACCTTTCCCCAGAACGTGAGGCCAGCCTCGAAGCCATGGAGTCAACCTCCTGGTACTTATTTCTACAGTTCTTGGGTGATAGTCTCCCACTCTGTTATTCTATATACCATAGATGAGTGCAATCTTTCTATGTCTGTCTCTCTCTTCCTGACTCATTTCACTCAGCATGAAACTTTTCATGCCCATCCACTTAACTACAAAATTCTTGACCTCCTTTTTTCTAACAGCTGCATAGTATTCCATTGTATAGATGTACCAAAGTTTCCTCAACCAGTCATCCGTTCTGGGGCATTCGGGTTTTTTCCAGATTCTGGCTATTGTAAACAGTGCTGCGATAAACATACATGTGCAGATGTTGTTTCGATTGTACTTTTTTGCCTCTCTGGGATATATTCCCAGCAGTGGTATTGCTGGGTCAAATGGGAATTCAATATCTAATTTTTTGAGAATCGTCCAAATTGTATTCCAGAAGGGCTGAACCAGTCGGCATTCCCACCAGCAGTGAAGAAGGGTCCCTTTCTCCCCACATCCTCTCCAACAGCGGTTGCTTTTGTTCTTTTGGATGTGTGCTAGTCTCTGTGGTGTGAGGTGGTATCTCAAAGTTGTTTTGATCTGCATCTCTCTGATGATTAGTGATGCAGAGCACTTTTTCATGTGCCTTTTGGCCATTCGTATTTCTTCCTTGGTAAAGTTTCTGTTCATTTCTTCGCCCCATTTTTTGATGGGGTTGGATGTTTTCTTCTTGTAGAGTTCAACCAGTGCTTTATATACCATTGATATCAACCCCTTATCTGATGGGTATTGTGTAAATATCCTTTCCCATTCTGTGGATAGTCTTTGGATTCTGGTCAATGTATCTCTTGCGGTGCAGAAGCTTTTTAGTTTAATGTAGTCCCATTTGTTGATCTCTGTTTTTACTAGATTGCTTAGTTCCGTACCACCTTTGAAGATACCTTTATCTTCAATATCGTGGAGGGTTTCGCCGACCTTGTCTTCAATGTACCTTATGGTTTGTGGTCTAATGTTCAGGTCTTTAATCCATTTTGATCTGACTTTTGTGCATGGTGTCAGGTCAAGGTCTAAACCCATTTTTTTGCATGTGGTTGTCCAGTTGTGCCAGCACCATTTGTTAAAGAGGCTTTCCTTGCTCCACTTCACATCTCTTGCTCCCTTATCAAAGATTAGATGGTCATACATTTGGGGTTGTGTGTAGGGATATTCCACCCTGTTCCATTGGTCTACGGCTCTGCCTTTGTTCCAGTACCATGCTGTTTTAATTGTTACTGCTTTGTAGTAAAGTTTGAGGTTGGGGATGGTGATGCCTCCCATCATCTTTTTCCCAAGAATTGTTTTAGCTATCCTTGGACGTTTGTTATTCCATATGAATTTTAGGATTTCTTGATCCATTTCTTTGAAGAGTGTCATGGGTATATTTATAGGGATCGCATTGAATCTGTATAATGCTTTAGGGAGTATTGCCATTTTGACAACATTGATTCTCCCTATCCACGAGCAGGGTATATGTTTCCATTTCCTCATGTCCTCTTTGATTTCATGGAGTAGCGTTATGTAGTTTTCTTTGTAAAGGTCTTTTACTTCCTTGGTTAAGCTGATTCCGAGGTACTTGATTTTCTGGGGCACGATTGTGAATGGGATTGCTTTTTTCATGTCCCTTTCCTCTGCCTCATTGTTTGCATATATGAAGGCCATGGATTTTTGGGTATTGATTTTGTAGCCTGCAACTTTACTGTATAAGTCTATTGTTTCTAAGAGTTTCTTAGTAGAGGTTTTAGGCTTCTCTAGATATAGTATCATGTCGTCTGCAAATAGTGAGAGTTTGATTTCTTCCCTTCCTATCTGGATGCCCTTAATCTCTTTTTCTTGTCTAATAGCTATCGCAAGTACTTCCAGTACTATATTGAAGAGGAGTGGTGAGAGTGGGCATCCTTGTCTTGTGCCTGATCTCAGAGGAAAGGCCCTTAGTTTTTCCCCGTTGAGGATAATGCTTGCCGTAGGCTTGTGATAGATGGCTTCGACTATCTTGAGGAAAGTTCCTCCAAACCCCATTTTGGCGAGGGTTTTCATCATGAAAGGATGTTGGATCTTGTCAAATGCTTTCTCTGCATCTATTGATATGATCATATGGTTTTTATCTTTACTTTTGTTGATATGCTGGATTATGTTGATTGATTTCCGAATGTTAAACCATCCTTGCATCCCTGGGATGAATCCCACTTGGTCGTGATGTATAATCTTTTTGATGAGTTGTTGGATCCTATTTGCCAGTATTTTGTTGAGGATCTTCGCATCGGTGTTCATCAGGGATATTGGTCTGTAATTTTCTTTCTTAGTGATGTCTTTGTTTGCTTTTGGTATTAGGGAGATGTGTGCTTCATAGAAACTGTTTGGGAGATTTCCTGTTTTTTCAATTTCCTGGAAAAGTTTGAGGAAAACAGGCAGCAGGTCTTCTTTAAATGTTTGGAAGAATTCGCCAGTGAAGCCATCTGGGCCTGGGCTTTTGTTTTTGGGGAGGTTTTTGATCACAGCTTCAATTTCCTTAACATTGATGGGTCTATTCAGGTATTCCAAGTCTTCTTTGTTCAGTCTTGGGAGATTGTAAGAATCGAGGAATCCATCCATTTCTTTTAGGTTCTCCTGTTTTGTGGCATATAGACTTTCGAAGTAGTCTCTAATGATCTTTTGAATCTCACTGGTTTCTGTTATGATGTCCCCCTTTTCATTTCTGATTCGATTTATTAGGGTTCTTTCTCTTTCTTTCTTTGTGAGTCTTGCTAGCGGTTTATCAATCTTGTTTATTTTCTCGAAGAACCAGCTCTTTGTTTCATTGATCTTTCGGATTGTCTTTTTGGTTTCCATGTCATTAATTTCTGCTCTAATTTTTATTAATTCTTTCCTTCGATCTGGTTTGGGTTCCCTTTTCTGGTCCTTTTCTAAGGTCTTGAGTCGTGAAGTCAAGCTGTCTATGTGGGCCCTTTCTTCCTTCCTGAGGAATGCTTGGAGAGCTATAAATTTTCCCCTTAACACGGCTTTAGCTGCGTCCCATAGGTTTTGGTAGCTCGTGTCTTCATTCTCATTTGTTTCTAAGTATTTTTTGATTTCTTCCTTGATTTCCTTCCTGACCCACTCATTGTTCAACATTGAATTGTTTAATTTCCAAGTGTTTGACTTGATTCTCCGTGTCAGTGAGTGGTTAGCTTCTATCTTCAGCGCATCGTGGTCTGAAAAGATGGTTGATACAATTTCTATTTTTCCGATTTTATTGAGGTATGTTCTGGGGCCCAGTACATGGTCTATTTTAGAAAATGTTCCGTGTGCACTGGAAAAGAATGTGTATTCTTTCTTTTGGGGGTGTAAGGCCCTGTATAGGTCTATTAGGCCTCTCTCTTCAATTTCTTCTTTCAGAGTCAGTGTTTCCTTGTTGAGTTTTGTTCTTGTCGATCTATCTAGAGGCGATAAGGCCATATTGAAGTCTCCGACTACTATTGTGCTGTTAGTGATGTCCTCTTTGAAGTCTGCTAGGAGTTGTTTTAAATATTTAGCTGGTCGCTCATTAGGTGATGCATTTAATTTTTTTAAGTTTATTTATTATTAGTGATTTTCAGAACATTACAATAGAGTTTAAGTGCTATAGCAACTTTCTGATGCTTTCTTTTTATATTGGTTTCATTACAGAACTTATTTGCCAAATATAATACTAATAACAGGCTTCATTCGCCTGACCCTGAAAAAGCCTCCAATTGTTAGGAAAAATGAGTAAGGAGAGGCTGCTAAAATCTCAGGGCTGGGACAAATGGAGATGTTACTGGTGCCTGCTCAAGTAAATTGATGAGCAACGAGATGACAGTGGTACAGTGATTATTGGTTTATTTATTTAAAAATTATATTGGTTTGGGCTGGAGCGATAGCACAGTGGGTGGGGTGTTTGCCTTGCACGCGACCAACCCGGGTTCTAATCCCAGCATCCCATATGGTCCCCTGAGCACTGCCAGGGGAAATTCTTGAGTGCAGAGCCAGGAGTAACCCCTGTGCATCGCTGGGTGTGACCCAAAAACTAATATATATATATATATATATATATATATATATATTGGTTTATTTCAGAAATCCTGAAATGATTCCACTTGTAAGTTTACCCCTTTCAGGATATAAAACAGAATATTGTGATGATCAATCTATCATAACATGGAAAGACCATTAAGATGTGATTGCAATTAAGAAAGGCATAGGTACTCTGCACTGAGTGGTAATTCTAAGGTTGAATGGCTGGCTAAATGATTATACTGATGTGAAATTTTATCTCCCTCTTTTCCCAGTTCTCTGAGTGTGAAGTAGATTAAAAGCAAAAGTCCTCTTTTCATCTTTTGTGCTCTTGTGCTATGTTCAATCATTTGTCACTTAGAACATTGTGACTGAATGACATGTAGGACACCAAATAAGCTCAGGTCATATTTTGTTTAGGTGAAGAATAAGAACTGGATAACCAGAGAAATAGTTCAAAAGACCTAGATAATGCATTTTATGCGGAAGACTTGGGTTCGATCTGTGCACATGATTCCCTAAACTCCACCAGATGTGATTTCCTAGGGTAATTTCCAAGTAGTAGCCCACATGCACTGTCTGATAAACCTAAACTTCCCTCCAAGAGATCAGGAATTCTTAAATATTAATTCACAAAAAAGCAAAAATAAATTATTTTATTTACCTCTTTTTTTTTGCAGTGTCAGATATCGAACACAAGACCTCACACACAGAAAGCTAATGCAGTGGCCTTATGTTGTCTTTTTAAAGTTAAATGTTTTCAAAACCCCAAGACTCTGACAATGGAACTAAGTTTCTCAAGAGGGAGGAAATGTGGGGTGGCGAAGAGAGAGGCAGGTGAAAAGAGTTGGTCCCTTTTACGTGTAAATAAATACTTTTAAGAGATGGTAGTGAAATACTCAGTTTTGTGGTGGATGTGGTACAGTAACATTGCAAACCTAACACATATGCATTAATACCACTGAAATGCTAAGACAATTTTTAATGCTATTGCAAATCATGTCACATCAAACGATTTTAAAATAAGATAACTTTTTCAGGGTTTTTGTATTAATATCTATGTTCCCTTTTATGCATAATAGTAACTATAAAATATTTCACTTAAGCAATATACTTAGAAGTATTTAAATATATTCTAATTAGGACCAAAAAAGTTTTGTAGCAATTGCATCTTCCCAATGCTTAAAAAGAATTGTTGTCCATGAAAAACAAATTTAAAAATTAATCTCATCATAAAAGCAGATGATCAGAAGGGCCTGTCCTTGGACAAAAGCACTTTTCTTACCTCATTTTGATCATTAGTTACTTTGCTTTATTCTAAGTTCAATTACTAGATGGAGTCCAAGTTTTAAAATTTTTATCCAGATTTCTTTAACTTTTTTCTTTTATCCTGTCATAAGAAATATGGATGTTTTAAAAGTTAAAATAATTGAATGCCAATCCTTAACTAATTACATTGCTTGTTGAACTTCAAAATTATTGTTATGCTATATTTTAAAGTATATACAACTGTGTTCTTTGCATTAACTAAAATTTAAAAAAAATTTAAAATCAATTCCACCGTTGCTAAGTAGTCTGATATTGTACTTCTTTTGAATGAAATTCTCTTTTTAATGGATATCAAGAAACATCTATTCAAGTTTGAAAAATTAAAAGACTCCATTTTGATTGTAGAATGTTTAAACTGCTTCCATCATTAAGAAAAATAACTGTATAGTGAAGAAAATTATATTTAAATGCCTGAATGATGCTGTGTTCTTTGCAGCTAAATCCAAATCTGAGAGTTATATAAATTATCTTTAATTTAATAATTAGCTAAATTAAGAGCTTCCCATGCATATTTTAATAATATAATATTGAAACCTAAACAAGTAGTGCATTTGTCTTTAAGTCCACAGGATAGTGAGAGCTTAATATTAAAAAAAAAAACTTTTGTCTAGCAAAAGTGATTTGAAGATGTTTTGCTCCATGCATGTGAACTCAGCAGGTGATTCTTGCCTATCTTTGATGTCAAACAGCACAAAACTTCAGTGAGTAGTAGCTTCAGAAATGCAATAGACATAGCGGAGTCTTCATATGAAGCTCATGCTTGAACTACATCAGAAGAACTGACATCTATTATGGTGAGCAAAGACAAGTGTTTGAAAAGAGATTCAAACAGAAGTGTCAGAATTTACAGTGCATAGTTTTATATAAGTTGATTTTAACCAAGCATATCTCTATGAACTCGGCAGGATAGAAAGAAAATTTCAAAAGGCAGAGAAATTGTTGTCATCTAAGGGCAGGGAATGTTTTAATAGCTTAAGGAAGAACATTTCTGAAAGGTTATGTGGTGATCCATTTACTTTGACTGAGTAATAAGCTTGTCATTGCGATAGTGCAGTTTTTAACCCTTAGAACAATTGAAATGCACATGAACCAGAAAGCATAAAGGGGCACGTAGAAACTCAGAAGAAACTTGCAGCCCGTTTTAAAGTTTCAGTCCTAGTCACAGAGAGGTACTATCAATTTTCTGAATGCCATCTAGCCACTAAAGAGAAAGCAAACAAGAAGCAACAAATAAGCAAAAAAACCCTTTTAGACATAGTGAGTCATACTGACCTTAACAGACAGCAAGGCACCAAAATGTCAGTGGTGCTTCTAAATTGGTACTTTTCAAAAGAAAATAAACATTGGCACTGTTTGTTAGGGTTTTTTTTTTTTCAGATGTGCTTCCTTTTATTCCAACAATGCAGAGGTTTGGGGACATAATTTTTCAGAAAAGAAGAAAGTCTATGAGTATGAGTGTAAGTGTGTCATAGGACCTGTGGAGGTGTTAGAGACCTCAGTTGGACTGCCATGGGATGTGATGGGAATAGAGACCTCAATTGGAGAAAGGTTTCTTTGAACATGTGCCCTAGGTCTTAATCACAGCAGTTCTCAAAACCTCTCCCTAAGGGGTCTAATGTCACCAACTGATTTAATTGTTTTTCAGCAAAGCTTCTCCCCCCAACACCCAAACAGATTTAAACAAAAGCAAAACTTCTAGGCGAAGGCACAGAAACTCAGTTCCTATGGAGCAATTTACAGCTTGTAATCAACATTTAGCAGTGTGAGATCTACCTCTTCTTAACCTACAATTAGTACAATTAACGCACCGCGTGCCAAACCACTTGTTTAGTTATTATATTCTAATGTTTGCTTTTAACAACAAATTTCTCTCTCTAGATTAGTTGTTAACGCCTCCTCCAAGGACAAACAATCTGGCTAGTCAAATTCAAATCTGCCTCTCCCTTGAGCACATCTCATTCTTTTAAATTTAATTACTGAATTTATTACAGTGCATCTAAACAAATATTCTTTCCTCCTAAAGAGGTCCAGATCTTCGGGAGGGAAAGACTGGCAGATGGACATACATTGCAAGTGTGTGGATTATCTGTGTAACCCATAGCTTATAAAATGAGCCACAAAACGCAAATGTTTATTAAGCATGTATTTTGTAAAACTCATGGAGATGGTACTAGTGAAAGCAGATTGATTCCTCATTCCCCCTAACAAATGTCAGGAGACACTCCATCTTGAACCACCTTACAAATTCATTCATAGTGCTACCTTAAAATCCAGTGCACACTATAGATGACTGATCAGATAAGAGTCAGAGATACTGTTTACATTTCCTCCCAAGCCAACGCAAGACAAGAGTCAATTATCTTTTTCACCAGAAAATGTAAACAAATTCTAATGGGCAAAGAAAGTATCAACAACCTCCCAGATCTCTGAGCCACTAGCAGACTCTGGAGCACTATGGACTTAATTCATGTAAAATAAGCCCAGGCTTTACTGCCGACCAGTGAAATGTCAGATACTTCTTTCAAAATCCTTTCTAAAGTGGTTGGAATCCCCTAACATAGTCTGGCAACTAAGGAAAAAAATGGTGACATTAGTCATACAGCAGTGGTCCAAGCTTGTGCTACTCTGAAGAGAACTTGTAAAATTCCTAGACTTCTCTCTGCCTCTCTCTTTCCCAAGAATGCCTGATGCACTGTAGGTGGTAATGATTATGGAGATTAAATTAATAAATATGCAACTTGTAATTTGCTTTCCACAACAATGCTATATTTTGGTTGTGATTTTACAGATTGGGAGACTGAGCCTCAGATGGTGTTGCAAAGAGAGTTCTTATTAGGTTTGCAGTGGTGCAAAATAGTCTCTGTCAGTGATCCCAGTTTTGTAGAATCAGGGAAACAAAGGTCAACATGAGTAAATCATGGGTAATGAACTGAAAATGTATGTTGATGACTCATGAGAAATTTAAATTTAACTAAAAGATGGAACTCTTTTTTTGGGGGGGGAAGTTTTTTGGGAAAAGATTGATTATATGCATTATTTTATATTGTTATTTATTTATTTATTTATTGTTGAATCACTGTGAGATGCAGTTACAAAACTTTTATGCTTGAGTTTCAGTCACACAATGATCAAACATTTGGTGAAAATTTGTTTTTATTATTTGAGTCCTACCAAGTGTCTTCTAATTCCAGCATTTGAGTTATCTCAGGATCAGTCACCATGGAAATTTCTTTTTTTCTTTTTGATTTTTGGACTCACCTGGTGATGCACAGGAGGTACTCCTGACTCATGCACTCAGAAATTACTCCTGGTGGTGCTCGGGGGACCATACGGGATGCTGGGAATTGAACCCGGGTCAGCTGCGTGCAAGGCAAACACACTACCCGCTGTGCTATCGTTCCAGCCCCGGAAATTTCTTTCTTTTAAGAATGGGTTCTATTTTCCTGAATTTTTTTATTTATGCATTTTAAATTATGATAAATGTTACAAACATTTATTTTGGAGATTTTCCTGATTATATTTCTTCTAAAGAGTATACATATGTGAATATGTGAATATATATATGTGAATGTGTGTATGTTTATATATATGTATGAGAGCTATTTTTAAACAAATATCAAAAACATCATATAATGGTAACAAGAAGATGAAATTAGAATGCACAGTTCTACTTTCAAACACAGTTACAATTCAAACACAATTACAAAGGTCACGTTAGAAATAAAATTTGACAGTGATTAAAACTTATTTTTAATTATTACTTTTAATTTTCCAATAGCAGTATAACATTAATTTTTAAGAGCTGTCTGGCAATAACTACAGGCTTTATCTAGTTAGGCTTTTAAATCTGCCCATGGTAATAGATAATACTTTTATATGTAAAGAGAATCTGTGCGAAGCATTTGGTACTCAATCAACTGGAAAGGGGCCTTGATTTAAAAACTCAAAAGCCAACTATGTTCTCTATCAAAATTACAAACTACTGTTCTGATATATCATTGGGTCATTTCACCAGCAGTGGACCACAGACGTAAGCTGTATTAAAAAATGGTGGCATGTTTTAAATGTCCATTAATGCATATTTAATTATAATGAAATGTCTATAAAAATCCATGTGACATCTACACGAAGCCCAAAACAATTAATTATAATCAGCATTAATTCAATGGATACAGAATGCATTAGAAAGAAAAGGATATTCAGAATAAAAATAATACACTTGGGAAGCTAGCCTGTAAGTAATAATAATGGTTTTATCTCTAAAGGAATCAAGCACATATTTTAATTTTATGTATATTTGATTTAATAAATAACAATTTTTATAACAATTTTAATAACAATTTTTCTTTTTTTTCTTTAAGTTCAATTATCTTTATTTTTTCACAGTTAAAGGTTGTTCATGATTGGGTTTCAGTCATCAGTGTTCCAACCACTGGTCCTTGATCATTGTACATTGCCCGCTGCCCATGTACCCAGTTTCCCAATTCTTAAAAAAATATTTTATCAGATGACAGTTTCAACTCATTAAGGTTAGTGAAAACAGAATACAATTTTTAAAGTAAAATTATATTGATATACCATTGGTTTATTATTGTATGTTTCACAAGTTCAAACTAACACATCAACATGCTTATGTACTCTCTGACATACCAGCACAGTCCTAGTGCCATTCATACTATTAAATAGACCCCTTCTATCCATTCCCCCGTACCCTTTAAAAGGTTCGCTACAATTAACACCATATATTTTCTCAAAATCTAAGTGTTAATTTTGTATTAGTCCATTCTCTTTGTTCATTTATATTCTACATATGAGTAGAATCACTGTCACTGTCATCCTGTTGCTCATCAATTTGTTCGAGCGGGCACCAGTAACATCTTCTCATTGAGAGACTTATTGTTACTGTTTCTGGCATATCTAATACACATGGGTAGCTTGCCAGGCTCTGCCTCGAGGGCTCGATACTCTTGGTAGCTTGCCGGGCTCTCTGAGAGGGGCGGAGGAATCGAACTCGGGTCGGCTGCGTGAAAGGCGAATGCCCAACCACTGTGCTATTGATGAGTAGAATATAAGTGCATAATTGTTTCACTTTCAGACTTCAGACTTATTTTACTTAGTATAATCGCCGTGTTATATCCAAGTGTCACAAAAAGTAAGATTTCATCATTTTAAATAGGTAGATAATGGTAGTCAAATTTTTTTTCTTTATACCGTAACTCAGAAATTATTTACTCAGGACTTGTGAGACACCTGACACTATAATAACAAAATTCACTACATAGCCAGAGTCATTCTGTGAGAACAGCAGGTGAATTAGAGAAAATGTGAGATACAGAAATGTCAAAGAGAGAAAAATCCCTAACATATACCCTAAAGAATGAATGGGATTATAAATTTATAAAATTTAGAAGGTTATTCCAGGAAGGAAAAGTGTCATGCAGTCTAGAAAAAATGAAGAGAAGAAAGAGAAAAAGAGAGAAAAGAGGAGAAAGAGAAAGAAAGAAAGAAAGAACGAAAGGAAGGAAGGAAGGAAGGAAGGAAGGAAGGAAGGAAGGAAGGAAGGAAGGAAGGAAGGAAGGAAGGAAGGAAGGAAGGATGAGGGAGGGAGGGAGGAAGGGAAGGAAGGGAGAAAAGGAGGGGAGGAGGAAGGAAGGAAGGAAGGAAGGAAGGAAGGAAGGAAGGAAGGAAGGAAGGAAGGAAGGAAGGAAGGAAGGAAGGAAGGAAGGAAGGAAGGAAGGAGGGAGGTAGAAAAAAGAGGGAGGTAGAAAAAAGAGGGAGGGAGGGAAGGAGGGAGGAAGGAAGGGAAGAAAGAAAATTACTTTGCTCATCTTGGGTGAAGATGGTGTTCGAGGAATTGTATGAGAGATTTCTTTAGCTAGAGACAGAGTGAAGGTTTTATTTATTTATTTATTTACTTATTTATTTATTTTTGTTATTTATTTAATTCTATTTTTAATTGAATAACCAGTTACAAAGTTGTTCTTGATTAAGGGTTTCAAGTCTTACAATGTTCCAACACCTGGCATTTGCCCTGATTTTAAACCCAACAGAGTTTTTGCCTTCTTGGTTTTGAAATGGAACTGAAAGTTCAAAGCAGGTTTGAACAAAACAATACAATATTTTGCTTTTAAAACACACCCGGGCTATTATAGCAATGGAAAAATATCAGTGTACATCAGGGATGTTCCACTCAAAATAAGACATTGACTGAGTTACAGTAGTGGAGAAGACTAGGTCAGAGCTAACAGAATAGCAGAGCAGCTCCAGAAAATGCCGGAAGCAACAGAACCAACAGTGATCTGAGGTTAGAGGTAGAGAGGAAGATGGAGGAGGATCAGAGGATGAGCCCAATTTTTTTTATCCTGTAATTTGTTAGACTGTGATATCTTTTACTAAAATAAAAAATAAAAGGAAGAAAGGTTTAGGGGGAAATAATGAGTTTGCGATGTTTTAATTGATGTGCCTTCAAGATATACATATATAGATTGGACATCGGCAGCACATATAACGGTAAGATCCAATGCAAAGGCCTCAATCAGAATGTTTTCATTAATTACATTATGCAGTGCTTTAAAATGTTTGATAAGTAAACATATCTATGCATTAGAAGGTAATGTTTTAAATGTGTAAATGATTACTTCCATGTGTAAAGTTTAAATAAGCGCCTGTGTCAAGTGTCTCAGATATAGGAGAAAACTACACATGCGACAATCAAGTTTAAATTACATGGACAAACTATCTTTCAGCTAAATGTTCACTTATTGATCAACTTGTGTGAAAAATAAAAACATCTCAACTCGAAGTCATTTACATTCTCTACATTAAATTCACCTATTCATTCTTTTCTATCCAGATACTATTTTAGGTGCTGGAAATAAATAGCAACATGCCAGAGAGAAGAAAAGTCTGAGTTTCATTGAATTTACACAGATGACAATTTGGCATACACATACATTTGAATTAGTACATAACTGAATTTCAAACAGTACTAAACACAGTGAAGGCAAAGAGAGCAGAGTACAGAAACTAAGTGTGACGTCCTGAGACATAGTACAGGAATATGCATACTACGCTCCTCGTTTGTTATCTTGGCACCACATACAGTTCACTGAACACCATGGGGAGTAGCTCTTGAGCACCGCTAGTTGTGGGCCTCTGAGGGAAATAAAAAAAGAAGCAGAATGTGAAAAGCAGCATTTTAAGAAGTATGATGGTTCAAGCAATGAAACACATGCCTTGCGTATATGAAGCTCTGAATAAAATCCCATGGGTTCCAGAATCATGGCTTCTTAAACATCACTGCTTGTGACTCCTATTTAAGAAAAAAAGTCAGTAAGACAATAATTCTCAGAAATTTACACCTGACACTGGGCTTTGAACCTGTGGAAAACCACTTGAATTACAGCAGAGTGAGTAGAGAAGAGATCATGGGATCCGAAGTTGGTCTGCACGGGTAATATAAGGGATTAGCAACCACGATAGACTTTATTCTGGTCTAGGTACAATTCAGATCCAATGGGTGGTTGGGAATAGACAGTGAATATATCTTACTTCTATTTAGAAACGTGCCTGCGTGTACACACACACACACACGCACACACACACACACAAGCATGCAAACAAACTGACTTCGTACAGATCTCCAACTGCAGTATATCACCAGCAACAAAACTGAAAGCGTACAGACCATAGAGAGCTACAAAAATGGTCCAGGTGATAAATGATCCCAAGCAGTCATGGTAAAGTTGATGACAAAACACCAGGATTAAAGAAACCTGTTGAATATAGAGTGATGGGGTTTGTAGAGCAAAGGGGATTTGGAAGGATTTGTCCCCGATCAGCAATTGACCAAAATTATATTGAAGAAAATCATCTATCAAGTTGTTCGCCAGCTGAAATGTGAGCAAATTTTGACTAAATTTGTTATTTTGTCTGATTTCACTAAAATATTTTGCTGATGTAACATATTTAAACAGATTCTTTATCTGGATTCATCCTTATCAGTGTTCTTTAACCCTTATCACACCTGTGAACAAGCACCCGTCCTGCAAGATCCACAGATGAGCAGTTACAACCAGTGTGGTAGAATAGTGGTTTCCTACCTTTCCACACATGAGCACAGGCAGCTGTCTATGGGCTGGTATACTTAACACTAAATGATACTTTCCTACTGCATGCCCTAGCTGCTATGTTCTGATATGGATTTTTTAAGAGTTTAAAAACTGAATTGATGCATATAAGAAGTTGGCTTTTTCCCACTCCAGAGCAGAAAATTTTCTCTTTTAAATATGTATTTCTCTTTTTCTTTCCCTTCACATCTGAGTCATTTTTGATCAATAAAAGCTATCTTGCCTCACTAAAAAATAGTACTAGGATCTATCTTTGATGCATGACGTATCCCCATCATTTTCTAAATATGGGCTGCAGCGATAGCACATCAGGTAGGGCGTTTGCATTGCATGCGGCCGACCAGGATTTGATTCCTCCGTTCCTCCTAGAGAGCCCGGCAAGCTACCGAGAGTATCCCACCTGCACAACAAAGCCTGGCAAGCTACTGTGGCGTATTTGATATGCCAAAAACCGTAACAACAAGTCTCACAATGCAGACATTACTGGTGCCCGCTTGAGCAAATCAATGAACAACAGGACGACAGTGATACAGTGCTATGTAAAAAAGATGTACAATAATATTTATGGAACTTGAAAGGAAAATGTGATGCTATTTATAAACTAAAGTGTAGCAAGCATTTTAGGTTTTTTCCTTTTAAAAACATATTTTTATTTAATCATCATGAGATAAACATCATGAGATAAACACAGACACACACACATATATATATGTATATGTATATTTTATGTAAAATATATATATATACATATATATATATGTAAAGCCTTTATTTGAAGGCCAGTTAGTTTCTTTCTGCAGCTTAGACAAGATGAGTCTTAGGAAAGAAATTTTACACTCACGAAAATTGGAGTTTACTCAGGAAATACCACTGGTGTCTTAATGAAAGTGCTACGTGTGCCCTTTCTGAAATTTAGCACATGGAATAAAGCTCCCCACATCTGCGGCAAATGCAGACTTCTCTGCCTTAAGGGCTTGGCATTTTCAGATAAAAAAGGAATCAATGTCATTATACAGTGTATCTCTAGAGCATCGTAATTATTCTGCATGCATACAATATTTATTTAAAACTTAAAATTAAACTTCAAGAGGTGGTCATTTGAAAGCTGGCAGTCAGTGAACAGATCCTGTATTCATAAAAAGAGAATATATCTTCTAAAAGTTGAGAAATAGATCAAAACGGTCTTTCCAGTAACTGGCACTTTAGTCATATAGATGCTTTTTATGTGTCAGATTTATTAATCAGGAAGGTCCATGGGAATGAGAGAAAGAAATCTTGAGGATGTAACTTCGGGTTTTGATATGTCAGGTATGATTTTGTAGCTGTGATTTTTGGATTTCAGTACACACACACATTGTACTGATGTTTGTGTACCTCTTTATACCCATCATTTGTGATGATGGGAAAAGAAGATAAGGCGGAGATGTTTTGATACAGGATTGAAACTTGAAACTACAGTCCTTCAATTTGAACAGTATTCCTGTTTCATCTTTCTTTTCATGTTACCTTTTTAACTTTTGCCACTGATGTAAAAGGGGGGGAAAAAGGAAAATTTGAAAAGATGCCAGGTGTTGGTTCTTATCTAGGTGAAGGATCACAGAAGTCTGGGGATAAAATATAGTTTGTAGTTTGTTACAGTAGCAGATTTAAAAAGATCAAACAGCTGTCAACAACAGCTGTTTGTCCTCCTCTAGCAATCAGAATTATTAAGACCGTGCCATTCTTCATATTTAGTTTATTTAACAAGATTGTAGAGTTCAGTATAGTGTTCCAATCGCAAGTTTCAGCTAAAATATGTTTAACAGGGCTTATTTGGTTGTGATGAATACAGTCTCCCTTAATTGCTTTTGACTGCTTCCTGAAATAAAAGAATCTCATTGTATTACAAATGCATCTGTCACTGTGAAACCCAGAAGAGTCTGCTCTCTTTTAAGTAACAAAGTAACACGGAAACAGGTAATCCAAAAGCCGAGTAAAACAGTTTATTTTAATGATGTTTGGACTGACTGAAAACACATAAACCATTCGACAAATATAAGAACTGAGTCAAACTTTTGTTATTTTTACTATTTTTATTATTACCATTTCTTCTTGAAAAACAACACAGTTTGGTGTTTTCTTATTAGGTTTTTATGAATAGACTAGCTGTTGGTAACTTTTACTTCAACTTTACACAACATGATGCAATTTTTAGTGAAAATACTCATCTTTGACCAAAAAAATCAAAAATGTGTAACTGTTGGGGCTGGAGTGATAGCACAGCGGGTAGGGCATTTGCTTTGCATGTGGCCGACCCGGGTTCGATTCCCAGCATCCCATATGGTCCTCTGAGCACCGCCAGGAGTAATTCTGAGTGCATGAGCCAGGAGTAACCCCTGTGCAATGCTGGGTGTGACCCGAAAAGCAAAAAAAAAAAAGTGTAACTGTTAACTTCGTACAGCTTACTTGTTTTTAATTTTTAACTCGAAGATATTAATCAATCTGAATGTCTAACAGTCTTGGTACATAGTCAAACCAAATTGTTCTAAATTTATCATCATGAAATTTAAGTACAACCCAAAAGATACAAAATTCAAGATGCTGACATTCTCCTGGTGGGTGTGGTGTTGGGACTCTGTGTGCATATAACTCGATCATTAACAGTATTGTAAATCCTGGTGTCTTACAACAAACTGAGCAAAAAATTTAAAGATGCAAAATATATTCCACTTCAGCAGCTTTCTGTGATTTATTTCTAATATGCCTAAGCCATTTTAAAAAATCAAGTTAAACATAGTAAAATTTTTTGTATGCAACAAAATTTTATATTTGTATATGGAATTTTATAAATTATGACCTAATTGATGTCACTATTTTCACTACAAATAAATCTAAATTTGACTATGTAATGACCAGTTCTCATAAATAAGAAAACACTGACCAGTTATAAAATAAGGGTCAGTACTTAACTAATGAGTTTGATTAATTTGGAAAGAATTTAAATAATCTTTCTAAACGACATTTTCCTATTAACATTCATTAAATTGTGTTCAACTTTCTAAAAATGATATACGAATATACTTCCAAATACTTATAACACAATCCAATAGTCCTTACCCTAATTGCCAATGTTTTTATTCTGTAAAATTAGTCACATTGTAACTACACATATTTATAATCATATATTATTAATATGTCCTATATTATAAATTAATAAAATTAATTTAACAAAAAATAAAAAGAGCACATTGACATTTTGTTTAGAAACCTTCTCTTCCTTATGTCCCAGGCCCATTCCATTAGTTTATAAAATTACAATTTTGGGTTAGTAGTGTTTATAAATAGATTATTGCATAAATATTTAAATTTTTGTTTCCTCAAATAAATAATGCTTATAACTTTTTCCAAGGTCAGTTTATGCTGTCCTGGAACTAGTATTGCACCATTATTCCCTTGTTTATTTTCTGTAGCTGTTTATTAAATTTTTATCTATTAAAGTAAAATCTAATAATATAGAAAAAGCCTATTTATAGTGTTTTCTAAATGTTGAAATATAGTTCTAAGCAGCTCCCAAACACCCTTTATTTCTTGCTTTAATCTGTACTCTACAGAATTTATAGTTGAGGTGCTAGCTCTTGAGTCTATTATTCTCTAGTACTTGAATCTTTAATTCATGTACATCCGTATGTTTTCTCTCCTTATATTTCTTAAGTCTATATTCTAGTACTTTGCTAAGAAAGTGTAAACAAAAAGTCTATTTAGTTTAGATATCGAATGCCTGAGGATATATCTATTTTACCCTCATGTGATATATGACTTTAAATCACTTGCAAATGAAATATTGTGGGCATTGAACCCAGTTTTTAAGAACTCAAAATTTTTCTTAAAATGATGCAATTCTTATTCTAAACATTTCTGCGTAAATTGCTTCTACATCTATAAGTTCAAATTCTTCAAGAGTTTCCCTTGATTTTTCCTTCCCCCCTACAACAATAGCCTTTTAAAAAAGTACATCTTCTTTCATCCGTCATTTTGATAATAGTTTCTATGTTTGTGTGTATGCCTTATAAAACTCTGTTCTCCCCCAGTTTATTTCCTCTGTGTCACTCAATATTTCATGTTGGAAAAACCCCTCAAATATGTTGTGTTCCTTGACTGTCCAGATTGAAGCATGAGGTGTATTTACAGATTAAACTGAAAAAAACTGTATGACATATCTTGATATCTGGAAAAGATTTTCTACATGGATATTTATATAAGAGGATTTTAAATGTCAAAATCTATGATTATTTTCACTGGAATTCTTTATTTTGTCCAGAAGGTAACCCTGTATGTGTTTGGGGGCTTGGTATAAGTTTGGCGGCAGGTATGATACTGTGAGGCTCACTGTGCATCACCTATGCCCGTTCCCAAACCCTGCTCCTCTTATCTCTGCCCTTCAATGTGCCAGTTGCCCTGGACTCAGTAACATTTCTGATGCTTCACAATTCTCTTCACCAATTCCATTCCCCCTGGGGAACAAAGCTCTGATCTTTGAGAGGAAGGTATTTGACAGAGGGCAAGATGGATGGTGGTGAAGTGGTCAGAGGAGTATGGCAGATATACCTTGTGGAAGTAAACCCAGTTTTCATAGTTCCTTACCTTATAGCAGTTATCAAAGGCTTGTGGAGGCATATTTATCTCTTAAAATGTCTCAGTGGCTACAAAAATAATTATACTTAAAAAAAATTAAGACGATTTAAATTGTATTTTAAGGTAAGGTATTAATAGCTCTGTAGCTGGCCAGGTGAATTAAACTACTTTTCCTTAATCTACTAATTTTGTTAAAGAAAGGAGGAATTCAGATTTTGAGTGATTTTCCTTCCCTGAAAACCTCATGCTGCTTACTCCTCTTGTTTCTATTATCCTGTACAGGAGGTAGAGGCTTTTTGTACTTCCTCATCCAGGGGCCTCACAATGGACTTTCTAAATGGTAATTATCATGGCAATTCTTATTGTTCTGACCAATAAAACCTACAAGTTTTATTTTATCCCAATTTTTTGAGCTACATAGTTTAATTTTTCAAAAGTAATCACCAGTCTTTTTGAATCTTGGAAAAGTATTTCTTCAGACCCTATAATGTACATAGTCTAAAACCATTTAAAGTTATGTTAATTTTTTTCATGGAAAGACCATTCAAATAACCATGCAGAGAAAGAAAGTGAAAATGACTATTTATATCAAATGAGAACTGCAATGAGAGTTGTTAAAGGGTTGAGAAATGGAAGCTATAAAAGAGAATTAAACAAAGGAAAACTTGGAGCATTTGGTCAAGAGAAAGTTTTAACAGTATTCACAGTTCAAGAATAGTATTGAAAATTAAAGACCTGCTATTTTCTGCTTTCGAGAAGACAGATAAAAATTAACTGTAGAGTGAAATGTGTACATCATAAAACCTTTTATGGTGCCCAGACCCAAATTTCACTAATAGTGTAGGGAACATTACAAAAGAATAAACAATATAAGTGAAGGCGATCTGGATACTTATGTTTAAAAAAGCCTTCTCAATAATTGATCAAATAAGAAATTGCTGAGTCTCCAGGAATCTTCTTCAAATGTTTAAAAACATTAATTTATCCGGTGGTATTAAATTCAACACAAGGTGTAAGAAGGAATTCAACTGAGTTGGGTAAAAGGGTATAATTAATAATTATTTCACGTATTTTTGTTGTTTCATTTTTTGGTTCACACACAGTGGTACTCAGTGGGTACTCCTGGCTCTGTATTCGGGAATTACAACTGGAAGTGTTCAGAAGAACTTGTCATGGCAAAGATTGTACCAAGCCTCTCCCACACAAAGCATCCACCCAACACATCAAACTTTGCTTAGCCTTCTATTTCTTAAAAGATCCAGAAATCCTAGGGAAACAGACATGTGTTGGTAAGCTTGAACAAGCAGAGAAGCACACAGCAACTGTGTGAAGTGCTCCTTCAAAGGAAGAAAACAGATTATGTAGATAGTCCATGTGTCTCATCACTCTGACACTAGTTATTTTCTCTAATAGAAAATACCTTGGGCATGTTATTTTCTCTGGTTTTCAGTTTAGTTTAGTTTTCATGCATGCCAGATAGTTTTTTTTTCAGTATTCCCTCTTCCAAATGCACAGAGCTGTTTGGTTCCACCAGGATAACTGTATACTACAAAAACAAATAAACTTTTTTTTTCAAATCCCTCACACACCTTTACATCTGAAATATAATTCTAAAGCTGTAGAATTTCTAACTTAGCTTTTCTTTCTTTTCTTTTTTCTATGAAGTTTTGTATTCAGGGTTCAATGCAGAGTCAACAATATACACATTATAGTTATTAATTTATTTATAATTTGATTAATTGTATATATTAGTAAGAGCTTAGACATATCTGTGTAGATTCAATCGTGTGTATTCTAAACTGTTCATTTGTATACAAGAAATAGCATCATGGGACTTTGTATCTTCATACTTAAGCACTAGTTCTAATCATTGCATAGTATAAATAGCTGTTTTGCCTCTGACAGAAAATTGTGAGAAAAATCTCTCACAATTTTTTTTTATCTGAAAGACATTCTTTATTGTTACACATATGTAGTCAACTATACCTTCAATCTGTTTGCTTTCTATTTAAGAAAATATATAGAACCTTGACATTTAAAACATTATCAATTATACAGTCTCACTGAATCTTTCAAATGAGGAAAAATAACTCCTTTATTTTTTAGTTTATCAGTATTTTAGGAGAAATGTAGTACCTAATGCTGGAAGCATGCATCATATGAAGACTAGAAAATAATTATTGTTAGTTCTTTGACCTGGCAATTGAATTCTATAAAAATGAGTAAGTGCATTCTATAAAAAGGTGGGAGAGTGTTTAGGATGGGCAAATATATAGATGATAGATATAGTGAAGAGCCAAAAGAAAATACTTGAAAATTTTGGAAAATCAAAACCTATTAATATTATCACTTTTTCATAGTACAACACAGATTGGAAAATTTAAATTCTACATTTTTCATTCTATTTTGCAGCTAGGAAAATCCACAAAGCAGTGTTTGGTACATAAAACAACTAAGTGGAGGTTTCTGCAAAATGCTTTCCTTCTTCATGTACTTGAGCCAGCCGACCAAATGGCAAAGGGTTATATGCTAAACCCACTGGAGCGGAGATGGAAAGAATGTCACAGACAGCCCTGCTGAGCTGCTGTGTCAACTCTGAGTCTTATCCTCCTGGACCTTTTGTTGTCTGAAACATTTACACCTCTTTCTGGAGAGCAGGAATTCAGACTATTCTATTATTTTCAGCTGAACATGCACCTCTGTATTAGGAGAGTATGTGATAAAGTAATTCAGGGTTAAATAATTTCAAGGAAACATTGGATAAGCAAAGTCATACCTGAAAATATTTTTAAGATAAGCATACATAGTTATTTGTTTGTTCTAATGCAGACCTATCATGCAGCTCTTACAAATTCTCCAAGAATAAATATATTAGAAAAGATTTTTCAGTGTGTAGATTTATGTATCTCCCATATGCTCTCCCTTTTTTTTGAGAGTTGGTTGAGAAATAACTTATATGCTACATAATTCACCCACTAAAAGTGGAATAATTCAATAGATTTTCATATATTCACAGTTACAATAATTTCACTGTCTATGTTTATAGCATTGTATAATATCAAGAAGAAAGTAACTCCCTGTTTCCTACATATTCTAGAGACAGGTTTTTCATGGGGTACTTTAGTTGAACGGCAAATAATTTTATTTTCACAGAAGTATCTGCTTTCAAAAATGAGTTCTTTATTTCAAGTTGGCAACATGAACTTGCCAAGAAATATAACTGAGCTGTTACTTGAATTTATACCTTTAAGATTCTCACATCTATTACAAATTAGTACCAAAATGAATTCAGATGCCACAGATTAGATAAAGAGTTGTTGTATGAAAGATATGTCTGATTTCATGACATTTGCCTATTTGGACATAATTATATTAGTACTAAAAGGACTCAAAACATATTGAAGAAAAAAATTCAGATAAGAGAATTCATGACCTATTCCTCCTTCCAACCCACCACAAAATAATTAAACAAGCAGAGTTTTAGGAAAGGTTCTGCTTCTCTTCTATATGCTATTTGTGAGAACAGAAGTGCTTTAGCACTCTTAGAGACCCAGAGGCTGAGTCAGCACCACCCAGAGAAGTGATAAAGGAAGGAGAATAAGGAGATCGTTTTGGATCCACTTTTAGTTCTAAATGTACCACCAATCACCGTGGCTTAGAAGGTACTCTGAAAAAATACCTGATTTTACAAGGGCTAAAGAGATAGTACAGGGTTAAGGCACTATATGAGACTAACCTCAATTCAATCCCTATCGCTGTATATCATCCCTGAGCATGACCAAGAATGATTCCTGAGTACAGATCCAGCCTTTGAGCACCATTAAGTGTAATCTCAACCCTTCTTCCCCACCTTGGAAAACAAACAACAACAACAAAACTCAAGCTTGACTCTTTTTTTTCTCCTTGGGTCACCCCTGGTGATGCACAAGGGTTACTTTTGGCTCATGAACTCAGGAATTACTCCTGGCCGTGCTCAGGGGACCATATGGGATGCTGGGACTCAAACCCGGATCGGCTGCATGCAAGGCAAATGCCCTACCCACTGTGCTATCACTCCAGCCCCAAACCTGATTCTTATAGGCTTAATTGTGCCTCTCCTCAAGTTCATGTGGAAATCTCATTCTCTAAATTATATCTAGAAATAGGGCCATAGGAGGTAATACAGTTTAAATGAGGTCATAAGAGTTTGATCTTATTCATAGGGCATTTATGGTTATTCAAAGAAGAGATATCAGCATCACTCTGTGTGGCATGAATGAGGGCTCATATGAGGATACAAAATAATGCAGTTATTTACAAGCTCAGAAGAGAGGTTCACCAGACACCCAACCTCCCAACCCAGGGACCAATATTGGACTTCTGGTTTTGAGAAACAGAGTAAAAATAAACTTTGCTCTTCAAGCCACTCAGACTCTCATATCTTTTAAGATGGTAGTCTCTCATGCTAACACCCTGATTATGATCGTACACTTTATTATTTATAAAAAGGAGAAAAGGAGCAGTGGAAAATCGTTTCTTTTTAGGGAATATTATAGAGACTCTGAAAATCATCTCCGCTTACTCAGTTTCATTGATCAGATATCAGATATTTGGCTACACCTAACCAGAAAAATAGTGAGAAAGTAATTGATGGAGTGATGTATGATGTAGAAGATTAAAAACATATCCTTGGACTTAGTGGTCGCTGAAGTACGTAACCCGCTCTCAGTTTTAGCCTCCCTCTTGTTAGTGTCTTTTAGTTCCTGATGACTTGCCAGCGAATGACTGTTTACTAGGCCCTGTTGACAGAATTCTTTACTCTGACCTTTGGTAATTGATCCAGCCTTTCATGATTCCCCACTCCTTCTATATTTTAACTCTATGTTCTTAGAGATAAATGATCTTACTAAATAATATTTACTAAAATATTAAAAGGTGGTCTCTCCGAGAGGGATGGGGGCTTTTAGGGTGGGCTCCAATCGCCCTTACAGGTGTTCCCATGGTTCACACCATATTTGAAGCACATCATATATGGTGTGAAAATTATGGAAAATGGGGATTAAGTGTCTTATGCTGGTCCGGAAAGCAGCCTGGAGCATGGTGGTGGCTAGGTAGTGGAGGTAGTGGAGGTCTGCTGGTGAGGTATTTATCTGGCTCTGGTAGGGTGGGAAGTCTGGGTTTGATCTTTGGGGTGGGGTGCCGGAGACAGAGGATCTTGTTTTCAGGTCTCCTTGAGCCTGAAGTCCAAGGTCGCAAGATTCTGCTTTACCTGGTCCTGTGGGGCTTCACTGATGCGAGAGGTTCGGCCCGAGTGTTCAGAAAGTAGCCTGGAGCATGGCAGTGGCTGGGTAGTGGCTGTGTGTGTGTGTGTGTGTGTGTGTGTGTGTGTGTGTATGGTTCTCTGTTTCTCTCTTCTATTGTACAAGAAGGGAGACATACACAACATTAGCAACTATGGCCCAATCTGCCTGTTGTCTGTCATCTACAAGTTGTTTACTCGAGTAATCCTGAATAGAATAGAACAATAGATGAAGGACAACCATTCGAGCAAGCCGGGTTCTGAAAAGGAGTCAGCACAATCGACAATATCCACACAGTGACCAAGCTCATTGAAGTTTCACGAAAGTTCAAGATGCCTCTCTGTCTAACGTTCATCGATTTAAAGGCCTTTGATTCTATTGAGATTGAAGCGGTCATCAAAGCCCTAGCCAAACAGTGTATTCAAACTCAGTACATCAGGATCCTCCTCGAGCTGTATTATGGTTTCACCACCAGGATCTCACCATTCTACAAGAAAGTGATCATTGACATAAACAGAGGGGTTCAGCAGGGTGATACCATTTCACTGAAACTCTTCAGTGCCACCCTCGAGAACATCATGCGACAATTGGAATGGGAAGGAATGGGAGTGAAGATAGATCATCGGCAACTACACCACCTCCACTTCGCTGATGACTTTGTTCTCATAACACCAAATATTAGACAAGCGGCACAAATGCTGGCCAACTTCGACCAAGAGTGTGGAAAGGTCTGACTGCAGCTGAATCTCAGCAAAACAATGTTCATAAAAAATGAACTAGCCCCTGATGTTCCATTTGCTCTCAATGGAATGAACATCTCTGAATGCAGCAGCTATGTGTACCTGGGTTGAGAACTGAACACGAGGAATGACTTCATGCCAGTACTGCGCAGGAGGAAGAGAGCAGCGTGGAATGCCTTCAAGAGCATTGAAGAAGTGGTTAAGAGGACGATGAACCTCTGGCTCCAGGCACATCTTTTTGACTCCACCGTTCTTCCTGCACTAATATATGCCTCAGAGACCTGGGCCATATGGAAACAGGATGAGAACACTATTCCAGTATCCCAAAGAGGAATTGAATGAGCTATGCTTGGAGTATCACATTTCACTCAAGTGAGAGAAGGAATTCTGAGTTCCGACCTCTGTCAATGGTTAATAACTAGGGACACTGTCTCATTTGCTAAGGTGTCAAAAATCAGATGGGCTGGACACATAATATGATTCAGAGAGGACTGCTGGATAGAGCTGTTACCGACTGGATTCCATGGGACATCAAAAGATCAAGTGGCTGCCCATGAGACGGTCAGACTTCTTCATCAAAACCCAGAATGGGCACTGGTGGAGGGATGGGTAAACAATCACTGTATGAGTGAAATACAAACACAAAAGTTCATGAGTTTGTAACTGTACATCACAGTGATTCTCTAATAAAAAAGTTTAAAAAAATAAAATCCTGAATGAACAGTTTGAGGCTCTGTCTGTTCCTGGAGCGAGCAGATATCATTGGGCTACACTAGCACATGACAGGGATAAATGGAGACATTACTGGTGCCCACTCGAGCAAATCGAAGATCAACGGGATGACAAGTGATACAAATGATTAACAGGTGGTAAATATGCAGAGAGTCTCTTGCCCGCACGCCTGGCTGTCTTCCCTGGGGCCCCTCGGAGGAGATGGGCTCCAGCTTCCCTCCCCACCCAGAGCAGAGCTTCCGGCGGCCGAAGACCACCGGACCCTAGCTACAGCCATGCTGGAGGCTCCTCTCTACACGTTCAGACAGGCCTCATGCATGAAGGTACCGGCAGAGGAACCCAGGTGTGTGTAATCCCATCAACGGCCAAAATCCAGAGAGAGACTTAAAAGCAAGCTCCCAGAAGCGATATGTTGTAGCCTACTTCTCCCTCTGGGAGAAACTGGCAATCTTCTGAGAGTTTCCTGCCCACATGGGACAGCCTTGCAAGCTTCCCATGGTGTATTCATATGCAAAATCAAGTAACAAGCTGGATCTCATTCCCCTGACCCTGAAGAGCCCCCAGTGCAACATCGTTAGGAGGGCCAATTCAAGATACACTTCTAAGATCTCAGGGAAAGGACGAAATGAGATGCTACTGAGCCTTCCTGAGAAATCGGTGATTAACGGGATACTGTGATACTGTGAAATATGTTGGATACTTGGTGTAATACTCCCAAATAACTTATTGTCTTTTTTAAAAAAATACTTTTTAAGGAATTCAGACAACTGAGCCTAAATTGGGAAAGTTCTAAATATAAAAAAAGTCATGTTTTTATGCAGATAAACTAGGAAGCTATTCTAGGCCAGTTTTCATTTTATTCTCAGCAAGATATTGCCTAAAACATTGCCCATGTTGGGGCTGGAGTGATAGCACAGCGGGTAGGGCGTTTGCCTTGCACACGGCCGACCCAGGTTCGATCCCCGGCATCCCATATGGTCCCCCAAGCACCGCCAGGAGTAATTCCTGAGTGCAAAGCCAGGAGTAACCCCTGAGCATCGCTGGGTGTGACCCAAAAAGCAAAAAAAAAAAACCAAAACATTGCCCATGTTTAGCATTTACTTCCCAGAGATTAAGCATTTTAAAAACATTATCTTGTAGTATTATTTTTTGCCAATTGCCTTTTACTCATTCTACCATTTATTCTCTGGTATGCAGGTTTTCTTTCCCATCTGTGTCGTATACTTAAATTTACAAAGAGCCCAAACAGCTGTTATCCCTGAGCACAGAGCCATGAGTAAGCCCTGAGCACTTCAGAGAAAACAACAACAATAACCAAAGGCACCATAATATCAAAAGATTCAAAATACAGCAATAAATTGTATACTCTAAGAAAATATTTTAGGAATTCTTTTATATTAGTGCTTCCTGTAAAATTGTCCATTAGTCAGGAAAAACCCATTAGCTTTGGGTTACTAGACAAAGGTGCTAGAGATCCACAGAATCATGTGTAAACTAGGCTGACCAGAACTTTCCTGCAACTGCTTAGAGGTCAGCGTGCGTGTGTTAATGGGAGAGCCGGGTATCTCAGTTTGTACACAAAAAATTGGCTTCTATCTTCTGCAGTTTCTGCCGACAAGAAAAAAATCTTAGAGCTTAGAACGTTTCAGTAAAAACATGTGCTTCCTTCCCTATACTTCTATTTCTCTCTTTAAAGACTTCTTTCCATGCACTATTAGAGACCAGAGGGTTCAGTGGATGCAGTTTGTATAGTTGATTCACTCACAGCTCCTGGTTTAAGACACCTTCAAATTGTATTGGTTCTGTCCAATTGTATGTGTCTGTCCATGCTTCATAATTCTTTTGCCACTTTATTCCTAGCAGACAGGTGAAGACATCTAGTATGGAACAGATGTGAAGGAGGAGTGAATATTCACAACTAGTAATCTTTAATTAAAAACCTAACACTCTCTAGGCTCATGGCTCAGGACCTTGTGACACATAAAAAGTATACTGATAGTGAAATTCAGCTGGTACTTGTTCAAATGGGTCTTCTTGGATAGGAGCCAAAAGAACTAAAGCTACATCAAATTTGATCATTTCTAGGAGGTTTTTACATTAAACGTTTTTAGGAGAGTTTGTGCCATACACAGCAATGTTCGGGAGCCAGTCCTGGCTCTGTGTTCAGGGTGCATTCCTGGTGGGGCTTGGAGAAGGTCATATTGTTTAGGGGTCTGGTGGAGGGTCAGTCACTTGCAAGTCAAAGCAAGTGCTTTAGTGCCTGTGCAATCTCCCTCCCAAGCTTTAATGTGCATGATTTAGCATATGCATTTTTAATAGTAGAGCCAAGATTAGTTTAATTTTATTAGGGTCAATGGACCTTTAGAGAATATTTTATAAGGGGCTTGGAAGTGGGTTTGCCTTCTCTGTCTTTGAGTATCAGTGGTAATGCTCACTCAAACTTTCTAACCTACTGTGCTGAGGAGCCAGGGGAATTCTTTAATGAAAGAACTAATGAAGAAACAGAGCAACTGGGCTATGCCTTTCCCACCTCACTCTCCCCCTCTTTCTCTTTCTCTCTCTTTCTCTCTCCCTCTCTCTTCTCTCTCTATCTGTTGTGTGTTGTGTGTGTATGTGTGTGTGTTTCTTTATCTCTCTCTGATAGCAGTAGGGGGTCAACAATCTTTATATATAAATGTCACTGTCATTGTCATCCTGTTGTTTTTCTATTTACTTGAGCAAGCACCAGTAACGTCTCTATTACACTCAGCCCTGAGATTTTAGCAGCCTCTCCTTACTCATCTTTCCCAATATTTGGAGGCTCTTTCAGGGTCAAAGGAATGAGACCTATCGTTACTGATTTTGGCATATCGAATATGCAACGGGTAGCTTGCCAGGCTCGGCCATGCGGGCGGGATACTCTCTGTAGCTTGCTGGGCTCTCTGAGAGGTATGAGTATATCTTTTACTGTATTTGGGATATGAATATGCCATGGGGAGCCTTCAAGGCTCTTCCATGCAGGTAATAGACTCTTGGTAGCTTGTCAAGTTCTCTAAGAGGGAGAATAAGGCTATTAGATGTCTCGAGGCAGCCTTGTGGCCACGCAACTCCCTGAGCATGGTCTTATAGTCTCTGGATGTTGGCCGTTACTGGGATTACATGGCGCCAAGGGCAGTTGGTGAGTCTGGTTGCTGAGCTACTGGAAAATGGGAGGTCTGGATGGAGAAGGCTCAGTCCTAATTCGAGCAGGCTTGGAGTTCTCAGTCCCAGGTCCTGCACACCTGGGTTCCTCTGCAGGTCCCTTCATATGTTAGGCTCGTCTGAACGTGTGGAGAGGGGCCTTGAGCATGGTTATGGCTGGGTTCCGGAGTTCTTCAACTGTCAAGGCTCTGTTTGGGGCGGGGAGGGAAAGGCAGCCCGTCTTATATAAATGATGAAGCAGTAAATAGTTTAGGCTTTTGGGAGCCTAGTAATCCGGGATACACTGTCTCAGCTCTACCTTTGTAGTAAGAAAGTGGCCATAAAGAAAACATAAATGGAAAGTGAATGGAGATAGGTACCAATCACACTATTTACACACAGGAATTTGAATCATTTTGACATGTGAAAATATTCTCTCTTGCTCTGGTGTTCGTTTTCACACATTTGAAAACGTAAAAACTATCTTTGTTCACAGGGCAAAACCAACCTCTTAAGCGGTTTCTTCATTTAGTAAGTAATTATTGAGGGTTGACCTTGTGCCAACCCAGCACCCTTCTCAGTGCTGAAAGATTCACAGTGAAAAAGTGGACACACTCCCTGCCTTCTCAAGTTTATCTTCTAGATTCATCTGCTCTCATTGATTATCATCCAGAAATGAGTCAATGTAATGATGATGGTTGTGTCCGATCCTGTTAGAAAATTTCACACACACACTCACTGAATCATAAGTTAATGAATCTAGAATTTCGCAATTTTCATCATAAGCAGGCTCTTCTTATGAACACATCCTTATTTTAATTGTCCTTGAGTGATATTCCATCTCATTTATTTCCTGTTCCAGCACAGAGATTGGCATAGAAATGTTATTCAGTAAAGTACCCCACTGAACTGAATGTAAGATACTATTAGTATTATTTTGTACACTGGGGGAAATGTCTCCATATAACTATCACATAATTATCATTGTGAGAGACACCCACAATTCACAAATGTTAAAATTTGTGAATTGTGATGGTAAGGTCATGGAGGGAAGGTGGTGGTATAATAGGAGACAAACTAAAACAGTTTCTTAAATAATATCTAGATCACACTAATTGTAAAATTATATAGTACTAATAATGAATGCCACAGGAAGAGTCCAGATCTCCACTAAGGGCTTTATGAATGATGTGGGTTGCGAGTTCATGCCCGCATTCCCCAGATTGTTGCCTTTGAGCTGAAAAACTCCCTCAGAAAAGGACTGGCTCACTTTGCTGTAGATTCTCAGGCCTCCTCACATGCAGCCTTGCCTCCTTCTTGCCAGTCTGGTGGTGAGTGGTGCAGAAACATTTTAATTAATGGTGAACTTCTTAAAGTTGAAGTGGATACAATTACAGCTCAATTTTACTTTAGGCTTCATTTTCGTTTTTTTTCCATTCTCTCCTCCCTCCCCATTAAGATGACTCTGTTTCACAGTCTGTAAAGCTGGCTAATGGCTCTGCTTGCGAAAGAAAGGGCATTGTTTCTCTCTCGAAGCAGCAATTAAAAATTGCAGAGAGATCAAGACCTAAGTAGTTCTAGAAAATTCCTTCAACAAGGTAAGACCTCACTCTTCTACCTGGAGAATGGTTATCTTTCTCTAGTCAGGAAAATGTCTTCTCCATAACAACTGTTTACATACAAGACTCGAAGAAAGTTCATAACACACATCACAAGTGCATCTGATATGTAAGTGAAGTGATCTGTAGCACCGCTAATTAGACCTAAATTCTTGATTTACTATTTATAAAACAAAATTGATTATTACTTCATCAACAACATTTAAAGCATCATTAAGAGAGGTCTGCTCCAGCAGCCTCAGGTTAAATTTTTTAACAAGCACTTTAGTTGCTAATCTGTGTTATTGCCAACATATGTAAACTTCCTAATGCTAATTGCATTCAGCTGTGAATCAAACAATGTCTAATTCTCTTCAGGATTAATTATGCACATGTGCCGCCTGCATTCCTAAACATGGTTCTCATAAATAATAAGAGATATATCTAAGCAGATGGGATTTTTCCATCTAAATGATCTGTTTATCATGAATAAAACAAATGACACATACTCGACTTCAGATGCAGAGTCACTGCAACTTCACATATTTTTAGCGTTAATAATTACCCCAACAATTGTTTGTGTGAATACGCTGTTGAACAATTGAGCAGTCCACCATGTTTGCTCACATGCTGTATTTATCTCTTACAACATTTATAAGAAATTTAAACTGAGAACCAGGAATAGTGTGGTTTATTTTATGCATGAACTGCGTAAAGATAATTGTGCACTGAAAAGACTCAGAGTCTATGGTCCACAGGGAGTTATGTTTAAATGGACTTGGTAATTAAGCTGATAAACTCTAACGCAGTTTTTTTTTTTTTTTACTTTAAAGAACAGAACATTTTGGTGGGCATCACTCCTAACATTGCAAGTCTAGAATCATGTCAGTAGGTTCAGTCAATTCTTCATTTACGAAGCCAAGGTAATTTTGGAAGAATTATACTTGGATAAAGCAAGAAAAACTGCAAGGGGGAGGGGGTGGGGGAAGAAAAATTTTCTATCTTTGGGGCTTTTCTATGTTACCCTGAAATGAGACCTACAAAGTATGTCTTAAGTACTCTTTGTATCTTCTGTTTAACAGATTTTGTTGTTCAGCAGTAAATTTTGTTCAGCAGTGTGGTTTTTTGTTCAACAGTGTATTCACAGAGTATAATTTTTGCTGTTTTTATTTTCTTGCCACCTCTCAGCAGTGCTAGGAGAGGGGAAAGTTGGGATCAGACCCAAGGTTTTGCATGTGCTGGACACCTCAATCTCTTTTGCGTTTATTTTGAAATGGAATCTAATTGGAATGCCTTGGTAGCACAGGTAAAATTAAATATTTTTCTTTAAAGAGGGAAATCTATAATAGTTTCTTCTAAGAGGGGTTCAGAGGACAGGGACTTGGGATAAGTATGTTACCCCAGCTGTGCTAGGGTCAAAAATGAGAATTCTGTCCCTGAAATAATTCCAGAGATCTGTAATTTTATGATATCATAGGGTAACCACTGGTCATTTGTGGTTTTGACCACTGAGATGTGTCTTGTCTGAACTGAGATAAATTTAAGGGACTGTATTCTTTTAAAAGTATGTCAAACTCTGAAATAACTTTTACGTATTAAAAGTTAATGTCATATTTTAGGTTAAATAAAATGTTATCAAAAAATCTCATCTGTTTTAATAAGACAGCTAACACATTTAAATGGCATATAGTTTACATTATGCTTATATTGGTGGCACTGGTCTAGAATGTTCTAAATCTTCCAGCAGCTCTACAGGGGGTTGCAGGCAACATATATTTTTTAAAATGCCTTTGGGGAAACTGGATCTGTGTGCAATTAAGTACTATTGTTCTAGAAGCTCCAGGGGTGAGAAGATCAATGTCTTTATAGTGGAAGACTTGGGTTGTGAAGATTTAATCAGAAAATATGTCTGACGTTCAAGGTCAAGTAAAATGCTCATGGCATATGGTGGTTTTTGTTTTTATTTTGAATACACTATAATATTTGAGGAACCTCAACTCACTGCAAGTTAAGAGACAATGGTGTAAGAGTGGCTAACAGCAGAAATAGAAGCAGATCAAAGAATTCTTTGGCACAAACTTTTTGTTTTCAAACTTTGGGGAGGAAACATGCCTGCTTCTTCGATTTATATTTCTGCCTGTATCTGCAATCTTCCTGTCCTCATTCAAAGTTTTATTCGGACTTCGCTGAAAATATAAGAGTCAAGTTTTTTCAAACACTTAAAATTGTTCTCCTTTACCAAATTTTAAACAGCTATTCAAAGAAATATATACCTGAAAACCAAAACTAAAAGCAAAATAAAAGTGAAGGCAAACAAATTAAAAGTCTGGATTTAGCTTCACAAGAAACTTCCTTTGCCTGCTGATATATTTTTAGAAAAAGAAAGTTTCATAATATTGAGGCATTTAAAAGAACTTACAATAAAAGACCTTTTATAGGTGAATTTCTCAACTCTGCAAAGTGTGTATTTTAGCCGGTTTCAATCAAGTTGAAACTTAAGCAGTGAACTTCATTCTGTCTCATACTCCTCATTTGTTAGTAGAAGCAAAACATAAGATGATTTAGAAGATTAAATACATGAATCAATTAAAAGTGGTAGAATAATATCTGGCAATAGTGCCCAATAATTGTTTGCTTCTGTGATGATCACTAATAAGTTGCACAATCAATCCAATTCTCTCTCCCCTTTTTATCTTAATGAATATTAATTTCTTATTAACCATGAGTTGAGTTAATTTTCTATGAGGTAAATAATGCTTATGAATCCTTTAAAAATCTAAATCTTCTTAAAATTGAAATGCATCCAAAAACACAAAGGGCAGAAAAGGACTAAAACACTGGATTAATGAAGGCAATGGTGGTATTGGAGAAGAGGTAGCTGCAGTGTGTATCTGCCCTGGGCATTGAGCCCAAGGGCGTTTTTATGGTGTTGTTTTGTTTTTTTTTCTTACTTTGCTTTTCTCTGGGCTCATGCCCACATGTAAATGCAAGCATCAGTCCACTCTCTTCCCCATTAGTGTCTTTTCAGACTTGATAAGGATATTCATGCTGTTCCCTAAGGTTTAATAATTGCCAAAAGATGCATTAAGTGATAACATTGATTGTGAAGTATTTTAAGTGGCTAAATTCTCTTTTTAACAATTAATTTCCTATCATTCCCAAAACAATTTTAGCTGCTTGGCACATAGCATATGGTACTTAATATTTTACTGACATTTAAACAAGTTTAAATTTGCCTGTTTTATTTAAAGCATTACACGAACATTCATTTAATTTTTATAATGTATGTTTGGCAGTGAATGTGCCATCTATCTTATGTAATAAAGAGGGTGCAGGGGAATAGACTAGTGTTCAAATATATTAGATGGGATGCTAATGGATGATACGCAAATTCCTCTTCTTAGTATCAAAGTGTGGAGATTTGATGTTAAAGTGAACTTAAATGAATGAACAAATTCCTGTACTTTTAAATTATTGATTTGATGATAAACTAATTTGGGAGAATATTTAATGTGAAATTATTAATATAAAGATGATGTTACAAATTAGGAGAAAATGAGAGATTAGTAGATTAAATTTTATGAAGATATAGATTATATAAAGCAATACTTAAAACAAGGGGAAGAAAAGTTTGTCAAGCTCACCGAACAAGAATAACTTCTAAAACACTTGATTTTATAACAGTGCAAAAGAACCAAAGTTTCTATTTATTAAATACCATGAAAAACTTCTTGGCAAAATTTGTTATATTTGTTGTAAAAAGAATAAAGTAGGGGCTGGAGTGATAGCACAGCTGGTAGGGTATTTGCCCTGCATGCAGATGATCTGGGTTTGATTCCCAGCATCCCATATGGTCCCCTGAGCACTGCCAGGAGTAATTCCTGAGTATAGAGCCAGGAGTAACCCCTGAGCATCTCGGGATGTGATGAAAAAAAAAAGAATAAAGTATGTTTGGATATCAATAAAAACAAGACACATACTTTATAGAAGTGTAAAAATAATGACTAGAAACAAAAAAATTTGACTATATGGAAAATATTCAGCTTCATATGTTTTTAAAAATAAGTAATAAAAAACAAATTTAAGGTTTTATAAATATAAACTAATTTAGCAATTATATGAAAATATAAAAAAGTTAACATTTTTGCATGTTGTGCATTTTTAAAGAAAATACTTTGAGAGCAAGTTGGATATGAATATCAATGAATTTTAAAATGAACAGAATAAGAATGACAGAGTAGTCACTCCAGATTTAGGGAGATTATCAAACAACATCATGTGAAATTTGGTTTGGATTCTGGAATAGGGAGGTAAGAGTGGAATTGAAGATATTTAAAGTACATTGCTGGGGTAGTTGATACATAAAGCTGGGTTGTATAGTAGATAATAGTATTATACCAGTGTTAATCCCCTGATTTTGATAACTGTATTGAGACTTGGCATAGCATGCGGAAGTATTTAATAAAAAGAGGCAGGATTTTATTGACTTTCTCTCAAATAAGTATGTTGGCATTATTTTGCACATGACCACATGAGAGCAAGAGAGATAGAAAACGCAGAGGACAAGGCAATGGGGCATAGGAAAACATTGATGAATATAGGCTAGAACATGTATGAGTTCCTTGTATGTTTCTTGCCACTTTCCTGTGAAATTAAAACTGTAAAATTGGAACATTACCAAGTTTTAAATATATATATATATATATATAAAGTCAACGAACAAATACGTTCATTAGTCATTTTTCTGGATGAAATAATCATAGATTTGCAGCAAGAATATTTATTTATCACAGTATTACTTATAATGGCAGTAATAGAAATGTAAATCAATGGAAAATATTTATTTTGATTCAGAATTCTATATTGTCATTAAAATTTTGTTAGGGAAATGTTTACTGACTTGGAAAAGTATGAAATTATTATATTTGCTAAGCAGAGAATTTTTTAAAGTATAGTAATTTTCCTTTAGAAATGAACATTTGTTAAAATTAGTAGATATGTGTATTAACTGTATAAATAAGATTTCTTTGTGATAGAATATATACATATATATTTAAATATATATTAATGATGAAATATAAGATGCTACTAAAACAACCATCTATGAATGCTTCCATTTTAAAAGTGTTTAGTTATTTAGACCAAGATTGCATTTTGTATTCTTGGACCCTAGGAAATTTTTTATTCCTGGGACCCTTTATCCATTAAACAACAACAACAAAATACATTTTACAGTTGTTTCCTTATAAAACTTACCCTAATGTCATTGTAATTGACATTATGTCATGGGATGGAAATCTAAATCTCACACCCGATTACATAAAAAATGAGAAAGGCTCAATCAGCATCCCTGTAGAAAACCCACGGTAGCAACTCTATTTTGGTAGTGTGATTAAGGTATAAAATCAAGCTACTGAGGAGGTAAATTTTACGAAGAGTTTTTAGGAATCAAAGCAAGGTAATAGCCTTATTGGCATTCTCAATCATGCGAGAGCATTGAATACATTTGAGTCAGAGAATAGTCACAAGTACCTTTTCCAGGAATTCTCTGATTTTCTAAGTGAGAAAAGATCTAGGTGTTGCCTAAACATAGACATTTAGTGTTTTTAAAATTTGCATTCCTTTCAACAAACGGTGCTGGCAAAAAAAAAAAAATGGGCTCAGATCTCTGTCCAACACCATGTACAAAAGTCAGATCAAAGTGTATTAAAGATCCCAACATCAGACCAGAATCCACAAGGTACATGGAATACAAGGTTGGCAAAACCCCCCCACAACATTGAAGCTAAAAGTATTTTCAATGATGACACACCACTGGCCAAGCAAGTGAAAACAGAAATAAACAAATTGGACTATCTTAAACTAAGAAGCTTCTGCACCTCAAAAGAAACAGTGACCAAAATACAAAGATAGTCTACAGAATGGGAAAGGATATTCACCCAATACCCATCTGGTAAGGGGTTGATATCAAGGATATACAAGGCACTGGTTGAACTCTACAAGAAGAAAAATCCAACCCCATCAGAAAATGGAGGGTGGAAATGAACAGAAGTTTTCTCAAAGAAGAAATCCGAATGCTCTATATCACTAATCATCAGGGAGATGCAGCTTCAAAAAAGATAATATATTAAAAGTATTTTATTCATTTAAGATTATTTTCATTCTCACTTAAAAAATAAAATATTATCATGAGCCCCTTGATGAGTTGTGAGTACCTTGACACTGTCACTTTTGCCAAATAAAAACATGATCCTGATTCATCTTCTCTACCAGCCTATCAACTGGATCATAAGACACTAGAATAGTACTTTTAAAGCTATAATGTGCATGAAAACTAGGGGAATGTTGTAAATTTATAAACAGTATATTGATATGTATGGTATAGAACATAAGATTCTGCTTTTATGACAAGCTCCAGGTGACCCTAATGCCATTGGTTCTTGGAGAGCAAGATGCTGATATATGGTTATAATTACCATATTGTCCTTCAACTACGGGTCTTTATGGATGTTCTCCCTATTACCAATAAATGCATTTTCACAGTAATGCGAAAATATTCTTTAACACCTGCTTCATACACATATTGATATTTGCTTATCAACTTAGATTCTGATATGTAAATCTGTCTATAAATCTGTTTCTTGAATAAACTAGCAAAGATAATTTGTAGTGAAAATCTAAATAAAGTTGAGAGCTATCTCTACACATCATTTTTCAACTTCTCTTGAGTATGTATCAAATTTTGAAATAAAATATTATGTTTTCTAGTTAAAAATGCAAACATATATGTTTATGAAAATAAAATAAAACAAATTTAGCATGAAGAGGTGTGATTGTGTTAATCTTATTTGGAAAAGTCTGGGGAGACCTGGAATTTAAGTAAGTAAACTAATATTTTAATGTTAAAATATTCATAAAATAACTCACAGTATTGTGTTTATTATAATAATACCAATTAAGTTTTTACAATATATTTTTAATAGACTGTTTCTCAAGTTTATATGATTATCTTTTCACCATCTTGACAATTGTGTTATAAATACTTCAATTGTAAATAAAATACTTCAAAATTTATTTGAGGCTGGTAGATAAAACATAAAATATCACTTTAAAAATATTCTTGGTAATAACCATCAGAGTCGATAATGGGAAAATGCATCAAAGTCTTTGAAAATTTAGGATCTATTACATGTTTGATTTTAGAACCTGAAACAAACATAATACTATTCATGCAAGCTCTTACATATAATTGACATTTAAACTATTTATTTATTTTTTTTTGTCTTTTTGGCTATACCTAGCAGTGCTCAGGGATTACTCCTGATTCTGTGCTCAGAAAACATTCATACAGGTCTTGGGAGATCAAGTGGATGAAATACAGATCAGTTGCATGCGAGGCAAGTGCCTTACCTACTGTACTTACAACTCCAGCCCTGACACTTAATTTTCTTTTGTCTTTGAGGATCTTTGACACTATTCCACATTTTATTTTTATATTGTTTCAAAAAGTCCAAAGTTGCTCATGAAATATATCCAATTACTCTGTAGGACACAAAGTAACATCACTTCATTTTTTATGAAACCACAATGATATCATGATGGTCATTCTTATTGTCACCTCAATTTATTATAGAGGATGGTATTTTTCCTCTATAAACTCATATTTTAACTTACAGTATGTGAAAGCTTTCTCTAGATTTTTCTCTGACCATACATCAGACTTTGGTAGTTACAATCCAATATTAAATCCAAATAATTTGAGAAAATAAAATACAAATCCATACCTTCATATTGTATCAAGGTATTTTTCTTGGCAGTCAAGATTACTGTAACTGAATAATATAGTATGTCATCTCAACATAACAAATAGAGAATATATGAATATGTCTTTGAAGTTTTAGTGTTCTCTTTGTGCTATACCTTTTAAAATTTTATTTATAACCAGTATATGACATATAAACAATGGAAAGCTTTCAAAGTTTGAATTCATTACAGGTATTAAATGCACCCATAATTATACCTTTCTCCATTCACTTGAGGTGACCTGTTATTTGGCACTTTTAGGATGGAAATATTCTTATTCAATTCTTAGAATGTTTTCAAGTATGTTAGTGCTAGTATGTAGTAACTGCTGTATCCAGACATATAATTCTTACAGAAATACTGGAATAGAGCTCCTTGAAATTAATATTCTGTGTTTCCCCTGCAGACCTTTAGAAAAAGGAATTTTATATGATTTTTGCAGAAACCTGATACATGCCTGTATAACTTAAGGATCACATTCCCGTTATTTCCCATAATTACTTAGCACCAGTCCAACACCCTGTATACAATGCCATATTTATTCTAGGTGAACTATAGGTTTGAGGTTTTACAATTTCTTTGCGTAATGTGTATATTTAGAAAATATATACATACTGTTGACAGACATAACTATGCCTGCTATACAATATAGCCATTGAGCCATTTTCTTTGAATCATATAAACACAATTGCATGAACTGTTATAAACTCTAGAAAATAGATTATTTTATCCAGTATTTCAGCTTTACATTTTTATGGCTTTATGTATATGGATGCATATTTATATATGTGAGAGGGAATAATGATTGCCTATGTAAGTCTGTCTGAATTAATTTATTCTTGTATTTCCCCTGGAAGACTTTCTGACTAGTCCTACAAGAGGGAGAAACTTGGTATTATGGAGAGCCAGTAAAAACTCTAAGCATAAAATCATCTTTATATAATGAAATCATTTAGGGATGCAGTGATATTTTTACTAGTGTAAAATTTGGAAGAAAATTTAATATGAAATATCTATATGATTTGTAAACATGAAAAAAGAGCCCCGTGATTCTGACACCCAACTAAAGCATTTGACTATTACTAAGGTGTATATCCCATGTGTATCTGTTTTCTTCCTCTTCCATAGGTAATCATTATACTAACTTTTGTTTATCCTTCTAATCCTTCAAAAATGGTATTGTAATAAGAAACTATTTTAGGATCCTTTGCCTTGTGGTTTTTAACAAAAAGCAAAGTTCTTTTGTCTTTTACAAAACCATGAATCTTCTTAGATTTGGGGCTATAGCATGTGTGCCACACATGTGAGACACTGAATTCAAATTCAAATTCAGGCACCCTCCCCACCTCCGCGTGCAATGCAAAATATAGCACTGGTGTCCCCCAACACTGCTGGGCTAGGACAATACTGCATAGATGCTAGGCGCGATATCGCCATGTCCTCTCCTATTCCTCATTGGAAACTCAGTTGTGAAGGGCTACTCTCAAAACTAAGCTCGCTGTGGAGTGGGGTAGACAAGATGGATCCTTGGGACATTAGTGGGGAGCAGTGGTGGAGAATCTGGTTTTAGAATGATGTATGCATGAAAAGGATAATTGACCATGTTACAAATAATGGCAGTTAATAAAAAATGGTGAATGAACTAATTAATTAATTAATTGTTGGCTCTTCTTGTTCTCATTTATTTTGTTTTGACCTCACTTTTCTGCCTCATAAATCAGGACCCATGCTGTTAAACTCATTGATTAAACTCATCTTTATCCATGGCAAACATGAGGTTCATAAAGAAGAAGGTTTTCTTCAAAGCAGGTGAACAGAAACATCCTGTGTTAAGAAACATTTTAGTCTTTTTTCTAATTTTTGAATCTCTACGACCTACAGTTACAAAATTTTCATGTTTGAGTTTCAGTCATACAATGATCAAGCACTTGTTCCTCCACCAGTGTACATTTTCCACTACCAATGTCCCCAGTATGCCTCACTCCCACCAATCCCACCCTCCCCCCTGCCTCTATGGCAGACAACTTCCCTCTTATTCTTACTCTACTTTTGGGCATTATGGTTTGCAATACAGATATGAGAGGCCATGATGTTTGGTATACTTTATCTACTTTTAGCACACATCTCCCATCCAAAGTGATCTCTCCAGTCATCATTGACTTAGTGATCACTTCTCTATTCCAGCTGCCTTTTCCCCCAGCTCATGAGGCAGGCTTCCAACTGTGGAACAATCTTCCTGGCCCTTGTATCTACTGCCCTTGGGTGTTAGACTCATATTATGTTATTTTGTAGCACTGTCTTCCCATTGTTCATTGATTTGCTCAAGGGGGGCACCAGTCACCATTGTGAGACTTGTTACTGTTTTTGGCATATCGAATATGCCACAGGTAGCTTGCCAGGCTTTGCCATGGGGGCGGGATACTCTCAGTAGCTTGCCGAACTCTCTGAGAGGGACGGAGAATCAAACCAGGGTTGGCTGCGTGCAAGGCAAACACCCTACCCACTGTGCTTATGTTCCACAAATAAGTATAGTCATTTTATGTCTGTTCCTCTTTCTGACTCCATGTCCATCCACTCATAAGCAAATATTATGACTTCATCTTTCCTAACAGCTGCATAATATTCCATTGTGTAGATGTACCATGATTTCTTTAACCAGTCTTTTGTTCTTTGGCACTCAGATTGTTTCCATATTCTGTCTATTGTGAACAGTGCTGCAATGAACATACAGGTACAGATGTAATTTCTACTGTGCTTTTTTGCGTTCTTGGGATATATTCCCAGAAGTGGTATTGTTGGGTCAAATGTAAGCTCAATTTCTAGATTTTTTTACGAAATGTCCATATTGTTTTCCAAAAATGCTGGACCAGTTGTCATTCCCACAATAATAAAAGAGTCCCTTTCTCCCTACATCTATGCCAACACCAGATGCTTTTGTTCTTTTGGATGTGTGCCAGATTTTGTGGTGTGAGATGACATCTCACTGTTGTTATCTGTATCTCCCTGATAATTAGTGATGAAGAGCATTTTTTCATGTGCCTTCTGGTTATTCTTATTTATTCTTTGAGAAAATTTCTGTTCATTTCATCGCCCCATTTTCTGTTGAGGTTGGATGTTTTCTTCTCGTAGAGTTCAACCAGTACCTTGTATATCCTTGATATTAATCCCTTATCAGAAGAATATTGAGTGAATATCATTTATCATTCATTTTAGTCTTTTTAAGTCAATTAAATACCTGTATTTTAGAACTTTCCCTTAATTTATTTTTGTAGCCCTGGTGTTGATATATAACACTACCTTTAGATTTTATATGGATTAATCACCATTTGAGTTTCAATTCACATGGTACAGTTTATATGGTGATGAAGTTTTTCTCTTAATGCCAATGAACTCATGAATAGCACAACTCATATTTATGCAACTCCTAATATAATAGAAAGGACTAGAAAATATCCAGTATAATTTGTTATTTAAAAGTTTCCAGTAATTACTTTCAGAAACTAATAATTTGAAGACAATCTCATAATATTTTTTTAAATTAATGAGTCACCGTGAGGGTGCAGTTACAGAGTTTTGTACCTGTGTTACAGTTATACAGTACTCGAGCACCCATCTCTCCACCAGTGCCCATTCTCCTCCATCGATGGGGCCCCAGGGTCCCTCCCCCGCCCTCATGCTGTCTCCCCCCACCCCTCCATGACAGGTAATTCCTTATTGTTCTCTCTCTCCTTTTGGGTGTTATTGTTTGAATGGAGATCCTGGGTGGCTATCGTGTTCAATCTATAGTCTGCTTTCAACCCGCCTTTCCCATCCTGAGTGGATCCTCCACTACGCTTTAGTTGATGTTCCCTTCTTTATCTGAGCTGCCCTCTCCCCAAGCATGTGAGGGCAGCTTCCAAGCTGTGGAGCAAGCCTCCTGGTACTTATTGCTACTATTCTTGGGTATTAGTCTCCTATTCTGTTGTTTTATATTCCACAAATGAGTGAATTTTTCTGTGTCTGTCCCTTTCTTTCTGACTCATTTCACTTAGCATGATACTTTCCATGTTGATCCACTTATATGAAAAGTTCATGACTTCATCCTTTCTGACAGCTGCATAGTATTCCATTGTGTTGGTGTACCAAAGTTTCTTTAACCAGTCATCTGTTCTTGGGCATTCGGGTTTTTTCCAGATTCTGGATATTGTAAACAGTGCTGCGATGAACATACAGGTGCAGATGTCATTTCTACTGTACTCTTTTGCCTCTCCAGGATATATTCCCAGAAGTGGTATTCTGGGTCAAATCGGAGCTCAATTTCTAATTTTTTGAGAAGTGACCATATTGTTTTCCAAAAGAGCTGAACCAGTCGGCATTCCCACCAGCAGTGTAGGAGGGTTCCTTTCTCCCCACATCCATGCCAACAGCGGTTGATTTTGTTCTTTTGGATGTGGGCCAGTCTCTGTGGTATGAGGTGGTATCTCATAGTTGTATTGATCTGCATTTCTCTGATGATTAGTGATGAAGAGCATTTTTTCATGTGCCTTTTAGCCATTCGTATTTCTTCCTTGAGAAAGTTTCTGTTCATTTCTTCACCCCATTTTTTGATGGGGTTGGATGTTTTCTTCTTGTAGAGGTCAACCAGTGCCTTGTATACCCTTGATATCAACCCCTTATCAGATGGGTATTGAGTGAATATCCTTTCCCATTCTGTAGGTTGCCTTTGTATTCTGGTAACTGTATCTTTTGCGGTGCAGAAGCTTCTTAGTTTAATATAGTTCCATTTGTTTATCTGTTTCCACTTGGTTGCTCAGTTGCATGTCATCTTTGAAGATACCGTTAGCTTCAATATTGTGTATGGTTTTGCTGACCTTGTCTTCCATATATCTTGTGGATTGTGGTCTGATGCTGAGGTTTTTAATCCATTTTGATCTGACTTTTGTGCATGGTGTTAGGTCGAGGTCTAAGCCCATTTTTTTTACATGTGGTTGTCCAGTTATGCCAGCACCAAAATATCAAGGAACCAGCATGATTGGTTTCTGACACAACTTCTCTCCTTGGTTTATAGATGCCTAGCTTATTGCTATTGTTTTGTTCTAAGAACATGGTGTGTGTATTGGGGAGTAGGGAGTTTCGGAGACACACACACAGAGTGGGGTAGAGAGAGAGAAAGGGGGCGAGAGAGAGATTGTTTCCATATTCTGGCTATTGTGAACAGAGCTAAAATGAATATACAGATTCAGATGTCATTTATACCGTGCACCCCTGGGATATAATCCCAGATGTGGTATTGCTGGGTCAAATGGAAGCTCAATTTCTAGTTTTTTTTTTTTTATGAATGCCCATATTGTTTTCCAGAAAGGTTGGACCAGTCTACATCCCCATCAACAATGAGAGAGTTTCTTTATCCCCACATCTGCACCAGAACTGGTTGTTTTTATTCTTTTTGATGTGTGCCAGTCTCTGGTTGTGTATGCAATGTTTGTGTAAATGCAAACTTTTTTAATAGAAAATTTTGTTTTGGATTGTTTTATGTAAAAGTAAAACCAATTATCCCTCTAGACACTTCTTTCTGTTATGCATAATATTGCCTATCACACTTCTTTCATCTTATCATTCCATTCCTCACCTTTACTATTAATACTTAAATTTCCTAAAGAAGATCTTCATTAAAATACTCACTTATTTGGTGAATCTTTTCATCTCTTCACTCATTTTTCTTTTTTCAAATCATTCATTTCATAGTATATACTTTAGAAACATTTAAAGTTTGTATGTTATGTAAACATATACATAATAAATAAGTATAAAATTTTATACTTTCAACCATGAAAAAATTTGGTATCTGTATTTAATATGTAGTTCAGCTGACTAAATTCTGTATTTTATTTTTATAGTTTTTGATTCAGATGGTTTGAAATGTTGAAGCCCAAGATTTTGTATTTTTAATGTGTCTAGGTTATGCTGCACAGGTTGATCTACACCTTAAGAATTACCAGTTTAAGTTCAAGGATCACTTCCATAATTCCATAAATCCATGATATCCTTGGAATAATCCAGGTCCTTGATGGCTAAATCTGGTTATTTTGACTGGCAAGAACTTACCAGCAGATCACATGGAAATGTATTAAGAAAGTCACTGAGAACCTGTTTTTAGATTTATTATAAGAATGTTGGAAGCACATGGTATACATTAATTAGCTATTTTAATAACTTTATTCATTGTTCACCATACTACATAGGTATTTCCTTGAAAACTGGTACAGAAATTTCATCAGGTGTCAATGATTTATCACACCTGTTTTCATGTTCTGAATTGTGTATTTAGCAATAGGCTGTGTTTCTATCTTTGAGTTAACCCTAGGATAACCTAGAGAAAACTTGTAGCCAATTACCAACTAAATTTCCAACATTACACTGGCTGGTTGTATTACTTTCTGTTTGATTTTATTTTTATATCTGTCACCCCATTTTTTTCTACCATCCTCTCCTAATTTCCTCTCACTTTTATATATTTTCATTTTGTATGTTTATTATTTACTTAATTAAATTATTATTTAAACTTTGGGAAAAGGGTAGCTAGCAGTAAAAGTTAAGGAATAAGTGACTAATAGAAGATCAAGAAGATAAATGTATGACAACAATAATGATGCCAAAATCAGTGATAATTTACTTGTAACATTGCTGATTTGGGGATGAATTACATTTTCCCCTAGAGTTGTATCCCTACATTCCTTAACAGTAAGGCTTTTAGTGTCCCCTTGTTAATTAAATTTCACCATATATTGTACAGTGCATAATGCTGATTGTTTTAATGTGAGGGTATAGCCTAAGAGGGCCAGGGTTTTGTTCCTTTGCAAAGAAAGGCAAGTAATTCATAAATCTAAGTGATTCTGTTTCTTATTATACAATAGGAATGCTGTATTTATTATTGTACAAAAACTTTTTTTCAAAGCTTGTCTCCCTATCCATGGTATATTACTTGGCTTGTTTCAGTCTACGTGTTTAATTAGAAAAAGGGAAATCTGCCAAAACAAATGAGGAGGGGGTTTGTTTTCTGTTGTTTTTGTTCAAGGCCTTCTAGCTTACCATAGTGTTAGTGAAATATTCCTCATATACTTTGTAATCTTGTTGATTCTTTTAAACAAACATTGAGTCAGTGAGAGGAAAATCACTTCCATATTTCACACAGAAAATACATATGTTTTCTATCAAAATTTGGAGATATTTTTATTTTAATTAAGGAGATTAATTTACTAGCATGTTTAATGTTTCTCTACACTGTTCTTGTTTTTAATTACACATGAATACCATATGTAGTTCATTGACACTCTTTATTAATTCTTGAAAGTAAATTTACTCACCACTCATGTCATTTGTATCATGGGGTGTGTGTTCCTTGTTAAGTGATTCTTTCTAATTTCTAAATAATTAGCTAATTAAGGGCATGATCCTAGGGTTCTTATGCAAGGATAACACCCACTGGCTTGAAGACAGCGGGATTTGCTTTTATTATGGTTCACAGAGCTGAGTAGCCCCATCATGTTGTTTTTCCTAATTATAGTAGAATTCATTCTTGCAAATGCTCACCTGTGAAAATAAACTTTTTAAGCAAGCTTGTGGATTTCTCCTTAGTGAAAATGATGAAATCATTGATAGTAGACATTATAATAGCTCAGTGAATTCTCTTAGCTCTGCTGAGAAATAATCACAATATCCTGAACCATGCAAATAACTTTCATTGTCCAACTACCTTGCAAACATATAATGTTGATCATAAGAACAGCATTAATTTAGACCAAACATCCAACACAGAGACACTAATACTACTAAAACTGATAACGATCATATCAGTTTATAATTTTCTAATGGTAATATCAAGGTTTATACTTTTCTAGTACTTACTAGATATCAGACTGTCACGTAATATACACTATGTAGTGTTAATAATTATATAAGGCTATATATTATATCACATATGAAGCAGTTAATATAAATTGTTTAAATTTGTGCACAGTATATAATTATAATGGCTGTGTGGATAGTACTTAAAGGGTTTTATATTTTCTACAAATTATAGAAATATTTAAATTCACTATAAATAAAGTTGTTGAAGACAAACATGCCAAAGTGTGCTTGATTCTAACCTGCTTTTTGACTATGGTGAGTCCCATAGTTTCAAACTCAAGACCCAAAACATTGCCAACATGTTACAAAACCTCACACCTTACCTTTAATTCTACTGAATGTTTTCTTCTTTTTATTTCTTCCTCTTCCTACTCTCTTTCTCCCACAATGCCCTTTATAATCCCCATTAATCACCTACACAGAACTATTAGTAACTCACTGAATATATATCCTAAGTTATCCATTTATTTGAATTTGCTGCTGCTTTTATTTCTCTTATTTTCCTCATCATTTAGATTAAAATGCTACAATTTTCATGTCTAAATATCAGATTTTCCAGGAAGTTTTTCCTGAATATCAATATTATTAAAACTCTTTGTATTATATGCTCTTATTGTTCTGTTCTGTACGTATACATGTCCTTATCACAGTACTTATTCCCATCTGTAATATATATGCATTTACATGAGTGACTCATAGTCAAGTTAGCAATTCTTTAAGAACAGGGACTGACCTGCCCCAGTTCATGCAAGCATGTGCACGTATGCACACACATGCACATATGCACATGTTTGCATGCCTAGTATCACTCTATCTATCTTTAAGGAGATCTCAGGACCACACATGGATAAGCAGAGTTGTCTTCTATGTGTATTTTGTTTTTATTTTTCTGAATCTTTCTATGTCTTTTATCTTTTGACTTTACTTATAAGCAACTTTTAAGTAGCGCATTAGAACTAGTGATTTATTCTGCTTTTAGGTAACAACTATCCCTCAATAAAATGTAAACTTCTTAAACATTGAGTCCTGTCTCTTTCTTTTATCATTTATTTATCTTGCATACTCCGCATACCACAGTGGCCAAAGAGGGCCTCTGGAGCCAGATTGTCTGGTTTCAAATCTCAAATCCACTTGTACCAAGCTAAATATCCAGCCTTGGGCAAGGTATTTAGCCTCTCTCACTTAAAATGGTATTTGTTCACAGGGTTGTTGTAAACTTGAATAATCAGATGTGTACCACAGTTAAAATAATGCTTGGCACAGAGCAAGTCATAGAGTGACGGCAGTTATTCTTATTGTGGTGGTGAGTTTTTCTCCTTTCTGCACCCGATTTTCTTTCACACATCATTCTGGGTCTTGTTTTTCTCATGGTCCAAAGATAATGAAAAACATCCTCAAAGGTCTCATTAGAAGACTCTAGCGGACAATTTCTGACCAGATTTAGATTTTTATTAAAGAAATCTCTGTGCACATTCAGAAGCACTTCTTATAGTTAATGTCTTAAATTTCCTGTAACTCATCTCAAATACACTTTCTGTGTTATTCAGACAAACTCAAAGAAAAGCCTAAGCAAACAGGTAGGCCTTTCAACTTGTACCCTCAATGCAGAACTAAATCCAAAGCTAATGATTTGATTCAGATTAAAAGCACTTCATATTCCTACAACAGCTCTTTATATAATGCAGTTAGGGGTAAAAAATTCATGGTATTTCATGCCTACTTATATGCTTTTCAAGTTAAAAGATGCAGTATAATAAGAAGATTACTCATGTAAATTTATTATATTTTGCTGATATAGTCACATCAAGGGCTTGAGAACTATATTTCAGCAGCAATACAAATGAAGGAAGGGTAGTTTAAGACATGGTTCATAAATGTTCTCCTTCCTGACACTTTTAATGACACTTCATTTAAAAATACACCTTCTTTTGTATGAATAACACTCCATTTAGATCTGGGATTCTGCAGTAAAAAGTATTGAAATGCAGTGATCTGATTGTTCAGTAAAATATTTATTAAATCTATCCATATATGTTCATGTATATATATAAACAGCTAAAAATGAGAGGTAGAAGTCATAATTTCATGAGCATAGTTTTACAAGAAATTTGTGCTTCATTCCAATTTATTTGGCACATTTTATGTAAATATAAATAAGATTTTATGTTTCATTTGACAGATTAGTGCCTTTAAATTTATAATTGTAGAAATTTGTATTTAAATAGACCACAATGTGTTGAGATACCCACCAGCCCTGTTTTTTCAATTCATGACTAAATCTCAAGGAAACACAAGCCAAGCAGCTAAAATTCATGAACATACTGGTCTCTCAACTGAAAACTCTGGGGTTCCCTTGGGAGTAATTTGGCCCAAGTTCCCACCCTGCTGAAGCCATCTTAGCCTCACCTATACCCAACTGCTGCCGCCATGCCAACAACACAACTTCAAAGTCCACTAATAATCTCTACAGAGACACCAACCCATGAAAACTCATGATACTTGGTATTCAGGCTGAGATTCTGGGGTCTTGTCAGAGTGGGGCAGTTGACTCCCCCTATCATCCCCATACTTTCCATGGCCCCCGTATCCATATCCATCTCCCACAGTCTTCATGTCAACTAAGTGACCTGGTTCTACAAATTCTGAAATTTCTGGATAACCACGGCTGTGTGAACTCCCCCTCTCCAATTCCACAATAGAAGCACACCAACATTAGATGGGAAAGTAACATAGAAGCTAAACTCAACAAACAAAAGCAATAACATAGAAGACTCAACTAGCAACAGTTTAATGTGTCCTCAGACAAGGATTTATCAACCCTTGGTGAGATATAACAAATTTCACAGATTTTCTTTTATGGAAGTATTTTTGGTAACTTAATTAGCCACTTGGTTAAAACAAGTAATATTTTTTTAAAAAAACTATGGTGTGCATGCTAGGGGCCAGGCTGGGCGGGATGGTTCAGAATAATGCTGAAGGGAAGATCACTCAGCTGGAGGTATTGGTATTAAAACATCCAACCCCCCTAACAACTGTATTATGAACAACTTGGTAAACAATGGTGTTTAAATAAAGTATTTTATTTAAAAAATAAATAAGCCACAATAAGATGAGCTATCTTTTCACTAAAACTTACCTTCAAAATATCAATGTTGATGTAAGTCAACAAAGAAGTACTGAAACCCTGAAGTTCATATGGAACAATAAGTCCCATGAATAGGTAAAGCAATCCTTGGGAAAAAGAAGATGGGAGGCATCACCTTCCCCAACCTCAAACTCTACTACAAAGCAGTAATAATTAAAACAGCATGGTACTGTAACAAAGCCAGAGCCTCAGACCAGTGGAACAGAGTAGAATATCCTGACACACACCCTCAAATATATGATCATCTAATCTTTGATAAGGGAGCAAGAAATGTGCAGTGGAGCAAGGAAAGCCTCTTTAACAAATGGTGCTAGCAAAACTGGACAGCTCCATGCCCAAAACTAGGCTCATATCTCTAGCTAACGTCATGTACAAAAGTCAGGTAAAAATGGATTAAAGACCTCAACATCAGACCAGAATCCATAAGGTATATTGGAGACAAAGTTGGAAAAACCCTCCATGACATTGAAGCTAAAGATATCTCCAAAGATGATACACCACTGGCCAAACAAGTGGAAACAGAGATAAACAATGGGACTATCTTAAACTAAGAAGTTTCTGCACCTCAATAGAAACAAGGACTGAAATACAAAGACAGTCTACAGAATGGAAAAGGATAATCACCCAATACCCATCTGATAAGGAGTTGATATCAAGGATATACAAGGCACTGGTTGAACTCCACAACAAGAAAACATCCAAACCCATCAGAAAATGGGGTGATCAAATGATCAGAAAATTTCTCAAAGAAGATACCCAAATGGCCAAAAGGCACATGAAAAAATGCTCTTCATCACTAATAATCAGGGAGATGCAGATCAAAACAACAATGAGATATCATCTCATACCAAAGAGACTGGCCCACATCCAAAAGAACAAAAGCAACTGCTGTTGGCATGGATGTGGGGAGAAAGGAACCCTCCTACACTGCTGGTGGGAATGCCGACTGGTTCAGCTCTTTTGGAAAACAATATGGTCACTTCTCAAAAAATTAGAAATTGAGCCCCGATTTGACCCAGAATACCACTTCTGGGAATATAACCCAGAGAGGCAAAAAAGTATAGTCAAAATGACATCTACACTTGTATGTTCATTGCTGCATTGTTAACAATAGCCCACATCTGGAAAAAACCCGAGTGCCCAAGAATGGATAACTGGTTAAAGAAACTTTGGTACATCTACACAATGGAATACTATGCAGCTGTTAGAAAAGATGAAATCATGAAATTTGCATATAAGTGGATCAACATTTAAAATATCATGTTAAGTGAAATGAGTCAGAAAGAGAGGTATAGACATACAAAGATTGCACTCATCTGTGTACTATAAAGTAACAGAATAGGAGACTAACACCCAAACATAGTGGAGATAAGGACTAAATGTTTGCCCCATGGCTTAGAAGCCAGCCTCACATGCTGGGGGAAAAGACAGCTCAGATGGAGAAGGGAACAACAAGTAAAGGGTGTTTGCAGGACCTGCTCAAGTTTGGAGATGCGTGCAGAATGTAAATTATAGATCGAACACAATGGCCACTCAATTGCAAACCACAACACCCAAAAGGAAATAGAGAACATAAGGGAATAACCTGCCACAGAGGAGGGGTGGGGTGGGATGGGGGGGATGGGGTGAGGGTGGTGGGAGTGATACTGGGGATCATTGGTGGTGGAGTATGGGCACTGGTGGAAGGATTAGTACTCAATTATTATATGACTAAAACACAAACATGAAAGTTTTTAAGTATGTAAATGTACCTCACGGTGATTCACTATTAAAAGATAATAATAATAGATTTTAAAAATGTTTTTAAACTTTTTTAAATTTATGAAAGGACTGTCTGGAATGCAAGGCTTTCCCTGCAACAACACAGCAAGTGCAGGTTGAAACTGTTTGGGGAAACTGTATATAATCTTTCCCTGAAAGCCAATCTCTGATTTCCCCCCCTCCACCTTCTGTAGAAGCCCATATTCTCTTAAGCAGATATTTCTCTCTCTGTCTTTCTCAACCCTCAAGAAATTTAGTACTCTAAATTTCTTTCAATAAGAACTAATTCCAAAAGAAGCTTACTAATAGGAATTTTTTAAATATATTTAAATAATTTAGTTAATGATAATCATGACTTTAAAAATATATTCTTTAGATGCATATTCTTATCAGATTTATTTCATCACTATCACAAGAAAAACGCTAGCCTCTCTTAAAAAAAAAAGAAGTACTGAAACCTATATTACACAAAATTGGGTTGAAGACAGGATTTGGAATAAAGCCAATACCCAGGGAATTGCTAAAAAAATTAGGCATTTTGTAAAATAATATAAACATGCCAATTTAAATAAGTATTTAAATCAAGATGCAATACTCACTAAATTATAAGTTCATATAATGAGTGCTAGAAGAATTCAAAAACATTTTACAACAGGCTTGAATCAATTCCCAGACTGAAGATGTGCTATTTGATCAGAGAGTTGATTATTCTGATGAAACAAAGCAAAACAGAAAAAAATATAGCTGGTTACAGGGTTTACTAAATAGAAGCAGATAACAAGGGAGTAAGCGAAGAGTGTTGGGAAACCATTCCTTTCAAAACCCGAAACCTACAGTGTATTCATAATATTCTTTCTTCCTCCCCTTTCCCTCTTCCTCCTTCTTCAAGAAGACCTCCCTTCTTGCCATGTTTTTTTAGGCTATGAAATATATATATGTTTAGCTTGAAAAGAACCAATGTTCATGGGAGAAATAGCATATTGCTAGTAAAGAGACTAGTCTTGGTTAAACAAAGGATTCTCAGAATGATACAGGGAAACGTCATCCTGTTGCTCATCAATTTGCTCAATTGGGCACCAATAACATCTCCATTGTGAGACTTGTTACTGTTTTTGGCATATCAAATATGCCACAGGTAGCTTGCCAGGCTCTGAAGTGCAGGCGAGATATTCTCAGTAGCTTACCAGGCTCTCAGAGCTGCAGAGGAGTCAAACCTGGGTCGGCCAGATGCAAGACAAACACCCTACCTGCTGTGCCCATTGGTTGTATGGAATGGACATATTTCATTCTTATCCATTTCACTCCCTCCATTTTTATTGAAGAACCGTTCTTTACAGTACTATCCATGATAGTTCCATGCACACATCATTCTAGCACCAAACCCACCACCAGAGTACTCTCTTCTCTCTACCAGTGTCCCATGAATCCCTCCCGCCCCCAAGCTCTGTTCAGTAGAGGAGGTCTCCAGTTCTCGATATGGCCCTAAACTTCTCCAAAACACAAAAAGAAATGATAGAGATTTGAGAGTAAAAGTAAGAGGTACAACACTTGCCTAGAATACTGCTGACCAAGATTTTATACCCACTGGAGATCACTGGGGGGTCCCCAGTGGTGCTCAGGTACTCTGTGCACATGGATCACTCCTAATGGTAGAGGGGGCGAGGGCATACATTGTGCTGCGTATTCTCACCACAGTTGGCCACAGACAAGGCAAGCACCTTCACCCCTAAACTATCTTTCCAGCCCAGAAGAAATGGTTTTTGATCTCCATTTTATACTGTCTGATTGCAAGGTCCCTTACCAATGGAAAACCAGCAGGACTGTTTTGTTGTACAAGAAGGGAGACATGCATGACATTGGTAACTGTCACCCAATCTGCCTGTTGTCCATCGTCTACAAGTTGTTCACTCGAGTCATCCTGAATAGGATTGGCAGAACACTAGACGAAAGACAACCATGCCAGCAAGCCAGGTTCCGAAAAGGATTCAGCACGATTGACCATATCCACACAGTGACCAAACTCATTGAAGTTTCTAGAGAGTTCAAGTTGCTGCTCTGAGGGGAGAAGGCAGATGGAATAGAGAAGGGATCACTAAGAAAATGATGGCTGGAGGAACCAGTTGGAATGAGAGATGCATGCTGAAAGTAGATAATGGATCAAACATGATGACCTCTCAGTGACTGTGTTGCAAGCCATATTGCCCAAAATAGGGAGAGAATATGGGGAATATTGTCTGCCATGGAGGCAGGGGGAGGGTGGAAAAGGGGAGTGTACCCGAGATATTGGTGGTGGAAAATGTGCACTGGTGAAGGGATGGGTGTTTGATCATTGTGAGATTGTAACCCAAACATGAAAGCTTGTAACTATCTCACGATGATTCAATAAAATTTAAAAAAAAAAGATGCTGCTCTGTCTAACATTCATCGATTTAAATAAGACCTTTGATTCTGTTGAGATTGAAGTGGTCATCAAAGCCTGGTGAAGCCCTAGCCAAACAGGGCCTTCAAACTCAGTACATCAGGATCCTCTGAGAGCTGTTATTACGGATTCACCACCAGGATCTCACCATCCTACGAGGAAGTGATCATCGACATAAAGAGAGGGGTTCGGCAGGGTGATACCATTTCACTGAAACTCTCAGTGCCACCCTCGAGAACATCATGCGATGACTGGAATGGGTAGGAATGGGAGTGAAGATAGACTGTCAGCAACTACACCACCTCCACTTTGCTGACAACATCATTCGATTAACACCAAACATTAACCAAGCTGCACAAATGCTGGCTGACTTCGACTGTAAGTGTGGAAAGGTCGGACTGCAGCTGAATCTCATGAAGACAGTGTTCATGACAAACAAACTAGTTTCTGATGTTCCATTTGCTCTCAATGGAAGGAACATCTTGAACGCAGCAGTTATGTGTATCTGAGTCAAGAACTCAGATAAACAACTTGGTGCCAGAACTGCACAGGAGGAAGAGAGTGGCATGGGATGCCTTCAAGTGCTTCAAAAAGGTTGTTAAGAGGATGAATAACCACTGGCTCTGGGCTCATCTTTTCGACTCCACTGTTCTTCCTGCACTAACATACACCTCAGAGACTTAGGCCCTATGAAAACAGGATGAGAATGCTATTGGGGTAGCCCAAAGAGGAATCGAAAGAGCTATGCTTGGGGTATCACATTTCACTCAAGTGAGAGAAGGAATCCGGAGTCCTGACCTCCGTTGATGATCAAGAATCAGGGATGCTGTATTATTCGCCAAGGCATCGAAATCAGATGGGCTGGACACATAATGTGATTTGGACATAACTGCTGGACTAGAGACTGGAAATAAATTACTATACAATAAGATTTGTTTGTTTCCCAAATGAGTATGCAGTTACCTAATTCCCATTGCTACGATATTTTGATAGGGACTTTGGGAGGTGACGAGGTCTTTATGAATTACATTAGTAGTCTTAAAGGAGACAGCAGAGTTTTCCATTTCTTTCATGGTGTGAGGAAGGAGCAAAGAGGAGGCTATGTGTGATTCAGAATGTAGACATTCAGAAGACACCAAATTTACCTATATCTTGATCTTGACTCATGAGCCTTCAGAACTATGAGAAATAAATCTCTGTTGCTTATGAACAGAAAAGCCTTTTGTGATAGAAATCTATAATATAGTTGATAATCTAATAGGGGTATTTTAGGAACAACAATGATGAATCCCCTAAAATTTTCCAGGAATCAATAGAATTCTTAAGATATTTGCCAAAGTGTTTTATATATTACTGGTGCATAGCACAGAGGGTAGGCCATTAGCCTTACATGCAGCCGACCTAAGTTCGATTCCTCATCCCTCTTGGAGAGCCCAGCAAGTTACCGAGAGTATATTGCCCCCACAGAAGAGCCAGGCAAGCTACTCATGACATATTCGATATGCCAAAAAAAAGTAACAGTAAGTCTCACAATGGAGACATTACTGGTGCCCACTTGAACAAATCAATGAACAGTGGGATGACAGTGCTTCAGTGCTACAGTTTTATATATTTATATATATATATAAACACTATATATACATAAAGAATCTATATACTGATCATCGCAGAGCTCTTATGGAGTATGTCTAAAGTCGTGTAAATTGTGGTACTGAGACTCTAAAACACATTTAATCTCTAATATTCAGCATTTACCATATTGTGCAATAGAACAGTAAGAAGTTAAATCTATCAATGACAGTCAAACCCTAAAATGTTTTGAAGAGACATCCTGACCCCGAACCAGGTTGTCTTCACCAGGGCAACTCAGAGGGGGGAAGTTTGAGTTTCCCTCCCTGCCCAAACAGAACCCTGAAAGTTAAAAACCTCCAGAACCCAAAAGTTGCCATGTTCATGGCTGTTCTCCTCAGGCTTGGAAAAGCCTAAGCCACAAGGGAACCTGCAGAAAAATCCAGGTGTGTGGAACCCGTGACTGAAATCTTCAAGCCAGCTTGGAGTGGGACTGGACCTCCTCCTCCCTTCTCCCAAGTTTTCCACTAGCTTGGCAGTCACACCCACAAACTGGTCTGTTGCCATATAATCTCATCAATGGCCAAGATCCAGAGACTCAGAAATAAAGCTTTCAGAAGAGAGCAACATAAGCCGCTCCCATCAGTGAATCTACTCTATAATCATATTCTAAATTTCAGAATTCCTGGAGTAGGCCAATATCTTCTATTCTACCCCACTAATGTACCAAGAGTAGCACACTGTCACTTAAGTTTAACATACATGTTTGCAATCTCATACACAAGGGCTTAATGGCTCCAGGATGAAATACAATAATCTTCACATAAATTCCCCTTATGGCGGTGGTAAGGTGCAATGGTGCTATGACTGGTGTTTGAATATTAAATGTAATGAATTATTGTGAACAACGTTATAAAAATAAAATTAAATTTTAAAAAATAAAATATTTTGAGAATACTTCTCCATAAGCCAGAAGTATAAGAAAAGAGAACAGGATGCAGAATTACAGACATTAGACAGAATAATCTCAAATAATTAATGATATAATGTATTAATCCCTTCACTATAATTAAAGTATTAATAAAATAGATAAAATAACTAGATGGTTGTATCAGAAAGAATAATTTGTGAGCTTTAAACAATTTCATTGATCTTTAATCTACCATTTTGTAGAAGACTAATTTTTCTAACACCGAATAAGTTGTTTATTAGCTACCAACAACTTAGGTTTCAAGGAAGTAGTTTAATTATAAATAAAGTCCTTGACATCACACTAACTTGAGATGCAAGCCTTCCTTCTTATGCATGACCAGCTTGAGGAAAATTGGTAGTGGTAATGGGGATGGGGCTTGACTTTTCTGGCAGTGCTTAGGATCTGAGTTTATTCCTGTGACATTCTGAAGCTACTAGAGTTTTACCTGTAAATACTCAGGATGGGGATCAAACTTGGAGTTTTAATAAATTAAGGAATGTCCTGTAGCTCTTAACATTACCTTTCTGACCTGGAAAGGATTGCTTTTCTTCTTTAGATTTTGGGATTGAACTCAAAAGTTCCTCTGGGACTAACCTGAATCTCAGTAACTGCTTGCTTGCTTCTTGGGGATTACTTCAGAAAGTGCCAGAGAACTTTCTGATGTGATATTGGAGATCAAATCTGGGGCTTACATGTAAATTCTGTGCTCTAGCCCTACGAGCTAGAGAAACTTTTTTATTGTCTTAAAATATGTCCCAATTTCTTCAGTTTTTGTCTTACTTTTATGGCTATAATGATAGTAAATATTAATAACTAGGGCAAATATATGGCATTCCAATATTTACTTTGTTGGTGTTCATATTAGCAAGAATTTTTCAGAGAAACAGATCAATAAAGAGGAAGGAGAAAATGAGAGGGTTAACGTGGTGATGGGGCAAAAGAATTGTTTTATTGATTGAAAAGAATGTGAGGTTTAAAATTATAAGGGTATATCATCACACAGAACTGTATGGCAGAATTGTAGAGAGTATTGTCACATCATAGTCTTACATCAGAATTCTTCCATCTTCCCAAAATTTCAACTTCTCCAGAAAACCTCAATTGTTTTTCTTAAAAGCCTTCAACTAAAGGCCCAGAGAGAATATAGCATCTAATCACTTGTCTTATACGCAGTCAACCTGGTTATATTCCTGGCACCACACTTGGTTCTCTGATTACTTTCAGGGATATTCTTTGAGCACAATGAATGTGGCTCAAAATCTGCACACCCCCCCACGACCTGCAAAAAATAAGCCTTCAACTGAATGAGATCTATCCAAATTTTGGAGGATAATCACATCTACACACATTGACAGCAAGTTTGGCTAGATAGCTGAATATCATATACTAACCAAATTGATCCTTAAACTTAGCCATAATAGTAACATTAAGAATCAGACATGATCATAAATGTTGGATATTTGCCACATGTTTTTATACTTCTAATGTACATACCTAGTCTAGAATAATCATTCACTGGAATAAAAATTTTAAAGAATACTGGAAGCAGTATGATAGAAAGAATAAGGAATGAAATAAAGAAAATGTAAGGAAAGAGAGGAAAGAAAACAGAAAAGGAGTTCTATTTTTTTCTATAATATGCTCTTGGGTGTCTAAATTGCAAACATTTTTTACTCTTCCAAGTTTTTGAAAGTGATGAAACATGACAAATTATTTGTCTATGATTTTTTCAATTGGAGAACTAAATAATATGTGCAATATGTATGTTTTAATGCAGCAAAATATTGCATAGAAAACTCAGAGAGCTAAAGATTTCTCGGTGGAATTTGAGAATGACATAGAAACTGATGGAGCCTAGAATTTTTTAAAACATTTTTTGTTATTACTTTGCATGAAAATTAGATGCCTCAAAAGTATTTTATTAGACATCTCATCATGTGTTACATGTCTTTATCATGTCTGGTATTAGAATCAAGCCTGGTCCTCCATATCAAACTTATTGTCAATGCCTTCATGCAGATAATTCCTAGATATCCTATAAGTAAGAGGTCATGAAAACCATTTTCTGGAATGATGTTATTATGTCTCACATGAAAAGACTTATGGGTAGATAATTCATGTTGCTGCCTTCTGAATGGCTAAGTCTCATCAGTCAGTTTATCTCTTGGACACCTCCTCTGCAATCATTTTAAGACATGATTTGCTATTGAAAGCTAAGTAGTTGACTATGACACATGGGAAATCAAAACCCCCTCTATCGTTTATACTTCAAAAGGAGGTGGCACAATATACATGGAGTGGCCCTTCTGTGTTAAGTCTTATAAAGTTCTAACCTGCATCTGCAGAGAAATGACAATACATTTCAGGTGTCTATAACTCTAATACAATTAATGGTTCATGCTTACTCTTAGAAAAGATAAGTAATTTCTAATGACTGAATCGATAGAAAGTAGAACATTTTTATCATTTTCTTTATTTTAAGCTTGAAATTACTTTTAGCTTCAAGAATTTATTACATCGCAGTTGTCCTTTATATGAAAGTGAAGTAACGCTTTTATTTTAAATATTATAACAAATATTTTTGTTAATATCACTAGATTCTAGTGAAGAGATTTATCAGAACTTTAATACAAGGCCATTATATAGATACATACATATTATATATAACAATATAGCTACAATTATATATTATATATATTAAAAGGGAAAAAGAGAGAGAGAGAAAGGGGGAGTTGTCAAGAGTTTTTCTATCTATACAGATCCATTGAATTGTCATGCAATCACAATATCTTTATCTGAAGTGAATTGATGTTATATTTCATGATTCTTACTATTTTCTTGGCTATCTTTATTTGCTTGGGCTCTGTTTGTTTTATAATTTGGGTTTTCAGGGCCATTTGGAGTAAGACTTTTGTTTATTTTTGTTTTATTAGGTTTGGGTTTAGTTTTAGTTTACTTTCTCAGGATTAGTTTTTCATTGCAGATAGTTTTTTAATCTTATATCTCATTATTTGCATTCTTATTATGAAAACAAATTCTGGACAGTTTTATTTATAATTCTATTTATGAACTCAGAGACCTGAGCACCTCTTGCTTCTAGAGTTAGGACTGGGAAACAAGCCCAATTCCAACTATTAGCTTATGGCTCAGAAGAGCAAAAGTCATTTAACCTATATGAATATATATTTTTTATTTATATTTTTGTGGTTTTGAGCCAGGCTGTGCTACAGTGGATGTGTGTGCATTCAGTCTGATGCACACACAAAACTACATATATAATAGTTTTCACTGTTAGATTTTCAGAACAGAAAAATTCCTCAAAATAGCTACTGGTAAAGTCATTGTTTAAAGATGTCTCAAGTGTACTTACATAACAAGGTTCTTTAATATTGAGTTATAGACTGAAAATAGGTAAACTATTCAATGGACTCTATTTTACTACCCATGTTCACCATAATATATTATTATAATGCAGATAATAATATACAGTTTATCTATAAGAAACCACCATTCTATATGGTTGGGAATAGTAGTAAATGAAATAGATTGGTGAATTCTGGAAAATAATTGATAAATTTTCAGAAACCACTGTATTACTGTATCACTGTCATCCCATTGCTCATTATTTGCTCAGTCAGGAAACAGTAACATCTCCATTGTGAGACTTGTTGTTACTGTTTTTGGCATATCGAATACTCAATAGATAAATATATGGTCATTTTAATATGTATAAAATGATACCAGAGAATTCTATTGCTTATGACTGAATAACCATTTTTGTGATACCCTAAGGATTTAAGATCATGATTATAGAGAATTCTATTTTTGTATATTATACAGTTATCTATGTGATCCTCTAAGATGATTTTTATTTACAAATGGATCAAGAGGACAGTTTCTAATGAATACTGTTCAAATTTTAAGCTGTAGGAACTTTTATAGCCAAAAATATTCAATGAAATGTTTTGCAGCAAGACTAACAGAAGAAAATCTCATCATAAATGCATCACAGAAAATAATTATAAAAGTTTAAATATAGTACTTTCTCTTAGTTAAACATACTGATATAACTTCTTAGCATGATTGTTCTATACTAAAAAATTCCCATGAGCTTGAAAATTTTGAAGAAAATATGACATTCAACAATATTTTTTGAAAAAATCAATGGAAAATTAAACTAACATGGATGAAGTTATTAAATTTATACTAAAAACAACCTTAATAATAAATGACTTAGTGACAATGATAGGAAACAAGAAACTGTGGATAACAAATAGTTGAAGAATTCTTCATTGTCTTGATGTGAAAGTTTTCAGTATCAAGAAAGCGGTGAAGCATTCTTTATCCATTTGCACGGCACTCCTTATGTTAAATTATAAAGTGAGGAGTCTTGAGGGCCTCTGGATCTTTGACTTGAGAAGCTCAAGAGTATTTATCCCACCCCAAAACAAATTAATGTGAAGGAATAGTGCTTAATTTGTGAATAGATTATTAGATTATTTTACATGTTTGTATATGTCTGGGTCTTCAGACATCCAAATAAACTAAGAATTCTGAATGGGTTATAATTATTACTTACACAGACATAAAATCCTATAAAGTCCTTCTTTGTATTCTACCTTTAAAATATTTGCATATAAGTGGAAGAAAAGACCCAAAATTTGCTTGTCTCCTCTTATTGAAGTTATTAAATGCATCAGAATTAGCCTATTTGCCATTTTATTGTAGAAAATGTAAAGTATTTCCACTACACTTTCAATTCTAATCTCAGCTGGGACATTGGTATGCTTCTCCACAGATGGAGATATCTGTGGTACCATTGTAGAAGTTTAGACCAGAAAAGATAGGTCAAGGCTATAAGTTTGATTTATATTTCTGCTTCAAAATACCTCCAGCTATAAACTGATGACTATGAAAAGATTATGAGGGGAAGAAAGAGTTGACACAGTAGTCACATATGGTAGATTGTCATTCATAAAAATATGATTTTAAATATGACCTTCCAGTAATATACAACAAAATTTATCACAAATGATCTAAAATGTTTTAGTAAGTCATCAGAGTGGTTTAGACTTCAACCTGATGTACTAAGAAATACACATCATCTTTGATCAGCAAATTCAATAATTTTATGTACATATATAATTTTATGTACAGCTATATATATTTTAAAAGCAGTATGAAAGTCTGATAATTGTCATTACCAATTTATTAGAAATCTGGCATTGTTATGGAAATATTTGCTCAGAAACTATTCTCAAGGAATAAGTTAGTAAAATAAAAAAATAGAGGGAGATGCAGAGGTGAAATAGATAAAATGGATACAATGGAAAGATGCCACTGTTTCAGACACAACGGGCATGTAGAGGTGTGGTCTGCCCATACAGAACCAAGTGAGAAGCCATGAGACCCAGACGACAACAAACAAATGTGAAAATGTGCCCGTCAAGAAGATGGGTTGGTGTGGTAAGGAAATTGAGGACATTGGTGGAGGGAAGTTGATACTTTTAATGAGATTGGTGTTTGAGTACTGCATGCCTGAAACTCAACTATCTTAACTGTAAATCACAGTGCCTTAATAAAAAACTTGCTAAAAGAAGTGGAGTATGTCTTTTGAAAGACTGATTTGAAGAGCAAAGACTCAATACATAAATATGCTGTATTAAAAACTGATCTTTATGGACATGATATTTTAGTGAGTTCATGTAACCTTGAAGCTTATAATGCCCTTTCTCATTTGCATAAAAGATTTACATAAAATGATTAGCATAGAGTCTATTCTCCCAGTTCCTTGGAAATATGTTCTGGGGGGCATGCCTTGACGGGAGGTGGTAGCGATATAAAGTGGGTGAAAGGGAGAAGGAATTGAGCAGAGCATAAAATGCTCTGTCCGTGTATTAGATACCAAAACACAATTGATTAGTTGTCTGAAATTTAGTAAATCTGAAATACATTGTGGTGGACAAGAATATTTGCAGTTTTTATCCCCAAGCCATATTGTGTTACTAAAATGCTGGGACAGTTATCTGTAGGTCTTCTATACCTATCAAAAACTAAGGTTTGCCCTTCACAAAGTAGTCCACAGACAACAAATGATAAAGGTAGAAGAATAAATTCACTGTCACTGTCACTGTCACTGTCATCCCGTTGCTCATCAATTTGCTCAAGTGGGCACCAGTAACATCTCCATTGTGAGACTTGTTACTGTTTTTGGCATATCAAATAAACCACGGATAACTTTCCAGGCTCTGCAGTGTGCTTGAGATACGCTCAGTAACTTGCCAGACTCTGAGAGGGGAGGAGGAATCAAACATGTGTAGGTCGTATGCAAGTGAAAAGCCCTAGCCACTGTGCTATCACTCCAGCCCAAAGAAGAATAAATATCCAGCATTTTAAATTTATTGGATTAAATATCCCCTGGTGATTGACCAAGACATTTTGTGCCTTTATTACATTTTAATACCTGCTTCAGTCCATCTTACTCTGACTCACCTCTTGCACAATGTCGATCCTTAATAAACATTGACTTCAAACACCTCCCAATGTGAAATTCTGGAGAACCCAAAGTATAAGACAATACAAAGTCTGACTACAATGACACAACTATAAACTAGGAAACAGGCAAATTACATACTCTTCTATCGTATACAACCTCAGATCTATAGATTTTAGAGCAAATACTTGTGAAAATCACAAAGTAAAATTCTATCAAAAACGCCCGTGAATATTTTTTATGATGCAGAATTACTACAAAGTAATGCCTTGATATCCAGATCAGAAAATAAAAGGGACCATAAACAAAAGCATAGTCATGAGACAGAGATAAATGGATGCTATTGTAGTGACAATCATTTTGAGAAATCTTTCTCAATAGAGTGATAAATTGCATGAACTCATTACATACATTTTTATCTTTTCTGTTATCAATTTTTTGTGCTCTTCTCTGAAGTAGAGACTTTTACTAAATCATATACTTGTTGACCTATAACCTCTGACCAAGGAATTTGTGGCAATTAGTGACATCTTTTAAGGTCATTCTTTAGGATGGCCTAATTATAACTGATGGCATAGCTTTGTCACAAGATTTTCATTAAGCACCTGTTATCTGGAGAATTCCTGTTGGACCTTTGGTAGATTATAGTAAATATTGTTATTATATAAATTATGAAAATGTTAATAAAACATTTGTGTATGCAGTCAATATCATGAACCAAAGGACTTGAACTACTTCTATTTGCTTAATATAGCATAATTAATTAATATTAGCAGTTATATAAGGTCAAGAGAACTAGGTAAATCATCAAATGTCAGAATCAGGGGCCCAAGTTATAATATAGCAAGTAAGGCATTTAACTAGTGTTAAAGATCTACCAGTGTTTCAAGATCTTTCCACCTTTGTATTCTACCATTCCTTTTACTTCCCCATGAACTGCTCAGTTCTCATTATATGGGTCATGTATCAAAATTTATTTCATTGACATTGTCTAATCTTTTCTTCATTTCTTTATTCGTCACATATATGTGAGATCATCTGGTATTGACTAACTAACTTACTAATACATTTCACTTAACACAACACCTACATTCTATCCTGTTGCATCTAACTGCCAAATTTCATCTTTTCTCATAGCTGAATAATATTTCACTGTGTATATAAACCACAATTTATCTGCTTATCTGTTGTTGAGCATTAGGGTTATTTCCAGATCTTGGCTGTTACATATAGATCTGCAAAAATGTCTTTTAGAGTCCAACATGGGATCTTATAGAAGTTCTACCTATAAGGTTATTACATTCTAGATTTCTCCTTGCTTTGGGATTAACTGATCATCCTCCTTAGAAACAGTGAAGTACTATTTCTCAAGTACTGAACTCAAACTCTTGAGTTTATTTACCATAGAAAGTAATGATAATACACTCCAAAATGGAAAGTTATGTCTATAACTCTCAAAACAGGAACTCTCATAACAGGAACTCTCAAAACACAAAGGAAAAAAGGATGACCTTACTTTTATGTTTAAGTGACCTATTATAGCCCACACAGAATTTTTGTGGAGGAGTGTGTCTGTGTGTGTATGTGTGTGTGTGTGTGTGAGAGAGAGAGAGAGAGAGAGAGAGATACAGAGAGAGACAGAGTCTGAAAGAAGTTTTAGAATGTGAAATTTTAGAGATTTGTTCACTATTCCATTCTCTTATCTCTTCCATTTGTATTTTGTGTCCTGAGGTCCCTCCAGAGACCCCTCGTGAAGGAGACCTTCTTATTTTTTTCTGCACACCTAGGACATCCCAGTCTGTGCAACCCTCATCTTAGCACCTGCTCACCACGTGAACACACTTTTACCTTCTCAGTCACCACTGAGAGCTGGTAATGTGCTTTACTGTGTTCTACTGCCTTTTAGCCAAAAAGAATCTACATCCCAGTTAGCTGTATTCTGAGTATACTGTTTATGTTTCAAATAGGTAATATGGTCCTCAAGGTTACTAATAGCAAAAGAGCATTAGTCCTATCACACGGTCAGAGCCAACTATAAAAGTAGCATCCAGTAACTCTGCCTGACCTGTGGCTGACAAAGATGACAAATATTTTCTTATGATGCTTCATTAAGTCAAAACCTTTTGTAACATTTGCTCAAAATCACAAACTTCTTCTGAATATAAAATTTTGAAAGATTACTCTTCATTTATTCTAAAATCAATCTGGGTTTGGGGGTGGGTAGAGGACAAATCCTATGCATACACACTCACTGTAAACTATTATAAATTTAAGTAATGTTTAAAAACATTTTAAAATTAAAGTGGTGATAACTACACACTATACTTACTTAATCAAAAAAGAAGTGTTCTATTCATTTTTCTGGGTTCACTCCTCTTCAAGAAAAGATGAGAGGGGGGCGGTACCACACACCCTCGGTCCAGATAAGATCCGGAGCTGCGGCTCTCGAAACAGACCCTCTGCACCTAAAGACTAGATCCAAGAGGTCTTCTAACCATTTTGGCACCCAGAGTGGCTTCTTACAGAAATGCATCTAGACTGTGAACTGAACTAAAACATCAGAAATCCGAAAACTGCTCGGCCGCTGTTCTTCATTCTCAGCAATGAAAAGAAATTATTAAATGCTGCCTTTTCAGCAGGCCTGATTCTTGGGGGGAAATTCCAAACAATAATAGTGAGTTCTCTATTAAAATATTGAATGTATTCAAAGTATATAGAATAAAATGAAGGTCATTAGCTACTTAGATGGGACTGGGTGGGAGGGGGGTATATTGGGGTTCTTGGTGGTGGAACATGTGCACTGGTGAAGGGACGGGGTTAAATCGTTATATGACTGAGACATTAAAAAAAAAGAAAAGATGAAATGTTGTTCTGTAATTTCATTTATAGTTGTCCTTGTAACTTAGATACCACGATAATAAAATACACATGAGTATGGCTTAAACAGTAACAAAAAAATCAGAAAGTCTGAATGTAGACTCTTCATTTTTTCAGTACTTTCTATTTTAAAATTGTGGAAATTAATTGCTATGTAATAGACTTCGATACTCTGTAATAGTTGACTTTATTGGCAATCACCTTATCGATTTTGGTTAATATTTGACCATATTGTAAAGTCACATGGTGCACTATATGCATTATGGTAAATTAAAAAAAAGCACTACATCCATACTGAATGCTATAATTAAACCATTTTTTCCAAAAATTTGAAATGGTTAGTATTATTAAAAGTCACAAATTGATAGTTAGCAGGTGCTGATACTACATTTGTTTTGCAAGAAAAGTCATTGCACCCTCATATTTTTCCAAAATTAGAGCTCTCATTAAGAGCTATCATCTGGGACAGGTATATGTGTATATATATATATAATCAGAGTATAATTTCTAATTTAAAATTACATCTTAAAGACAAGTGCTTTCTATAAGGATAATACAAGTTTGTCACAAGTAAATTTATTTTTAAAATGTTCTGACAATATCCATTGAGAATTGTATCTTTATACTATCAAGAGACTACTGATTACACAATGAAAAACCAACATAGAGGTATAAAGAAGTTCAAAACTGTAATAATACAAAAAGTATCATATTTTTATTCCTGGAAATAAAGTTAATCAATTAAATATGATTTAATTCTGCATATTCTTTCTGAGATTTACATTGTATTGAAATGCTGTTCTAAGGCTATTTAACTGTGAGTGAACTAAAATTTCTGTGCTTTTATAAACTCAAATTCTCGTGGGACAGTTATAAAAAGTGGGTTAAAAAATAACATAGGCTTTTTTAAAATAGGTCAAGAGTCATAAAATCACAAATTTCATTCTAAAAAAGAGATGCAATGACTAACAGAATTCTTATTTCCATAGTAAATTATTTTAATATCTAGCCAAAAATATTAGCAATTCCCAAGCAGGGGTCTTGGCACCATCTCCAGTGATATTGAGCCAATTAGGTGAGGTCTTCAATTTCTGGGTCTGATGATAGATACAGTGCCACTAGGTCCTAGGAGGTACTGGAACCCCTGGGGCCATACCCAGGAGTTCCTAGGGACCTCCAAAAAATACACCCATCTAATGATGAATGGGGATCATGTGATGCCAGGAATCAAAGTTGTGTCCTTGTATATTCAAAATACACCTTGCTCCTTGGGCTATCTTCTCAGTCCACCTATTTCTTTTTATTTTTAGTCAATGGTGCATAAGCCCAATGAATCAGAAGTAAAACTAAACCTCATATTCATTTACTATCATCAAAAAGCAAATATTTTATGTCATATATTTGTATTGTTGATTTTTATGTGTTATTATTTTTGCCATGTCCAACTGTGTAGCAAGGTAGCACAGCGGGTAGGGCATTTCTCTTGCATGCAGCCAACCGGGGTTTGATTTCTCCGCCCCTCTCAGAGAGCGCAGCAAGCTACCGAGAGTATCTTGCCTGCATGGCAGAGCCGGTCAAGCTACCCGTGGCATATTAGATATGCCAAAAACAGCAACAAGTCTCACAATGGAGACATTACTGGTGCCCGCTGGAGCAAATCGATGAACAAAGGATGACAGTGACAGTGACAGTGATAATTGTGTTCAGGGTTTACTGCTGGCTCTGTGCTAAGGAAATTCTCTTGGAAATGTTCAGGGGTCATACGTGGTGCAAGGAATTGCACTGGAATTAGCAGCATGCAAGGCAAAAGCTTTATTTAACCTCTGTACCATTTTTTTGTTCCCAGAAGTTAGAAAGAAAAAGCATAAACTATAAACATACAAGTAAATATTTATAAAGAAGAATTTTAAAAGAGAATAGATATGAATAATATAAACAAAAGGACATCAGTGAGGTGAATATTAATAGAACACAAATATAAATAAAGGAGAATTAAAATCTGACAATGCAATCAAAGAAGCAAATAGTTCTTAAAAGAATAAAAGAATTCCATTTATGCAAATGGTTTGGTTTTATAATTTTTCTTTTTGTTTATTTAAACATAAACTATTCAAGGATAGCAAAAATAACCAAGACAGTGTTGTGTTTGCTATCAAATTTTGTGTATTCACATTTTAAGTAGACTTTAGAAAGAGAGCAGTACTTTAGAAAAAAAAAGAGTCCTTGTTTGAGATTATTTCACAAGAAAAGGTGGACTGAGTACCTACTGTAACTATAATTAAAAATAAATCTATGAGTGACCAGAAATTGATGTTTGTACAATGTAATTTATCAAATTAGGTAGATAAAGATAAATTTTTTTTAAGGAAAGCAAAGACTTTTGTGAGGAATAAGTATTTTAGAGTAACTTAAACAATAAACATGCAATATCTTTGGTTATTGCATGAGTACAACACGGACCAAAAACATTCTTTTTTTAGTTGTTCATTAAAACTGAGTACAAACTCCTTTAGATAAAGAAGCAGTATTCTATACACCTTTCACTTACTTTGGTCGTTGTGAATGCGTTGTCCATTTTTAAATGATTGATAAAAATGGTTAAATAAGCCAAATACTGTACATGCTGAAGTGTAATGAGGCCTATCAGGCAGGGAGAATACTGCTCATCATGATATTAAAATTAAATGTAGCATTTTTAAAATTCTTGACATAAATAAAGAAGTTATTTCTCTGGACCACTGCTTTTTCCATAAACTCAATGTTCTGTATAAGTCATTGTCATAGGATATATTTTATTTTGAAGCATCCCAGTCATTTCCCCCCATAAATAAGTACCAAATCAAGTATCATTTATCTGAAAATTATGTCTTGTAAGTCTTGCTATGCTAAAGAAGCTGGTTAGAGGTGTCTGACTTTAGTTCTGATAATTTATTCTCATCTGACTGACTTTTCTTTAGCCTTGTAGATAAAGTCTTCAGTTTAAAGGCTAGTTGAGACTATGTGTGTTTATATTTCTTTTAAAGCATGACTCATACTATTGTTTGAAATAAATGATTCTGGCTAAGTTTATCAAAAATATTTTATCAAAAATGAATAAAAGCTTAATATCAAGAAGTTAATGAATAATGATACTATTTAAAAATTATCATATTAGTAGCACTGTAGCACTGTTATCCCATTGTTCATCGAATTGCTCAAATGGGCACCAGTAACGTCTCCATTGTGAGACTTGTTACTGTGTTTCTCATCGAATACACCATGGGTAGCTTGCCAGGCTCTGCCGTGCGGGTGCAATACTCTCAGTAGCTTGCCAGGTTCTCCCAGAGGGATAGAGGAATTGAACCCAGGTTTGCTGCGTACAAGGCAAATGCCCTACCTGCTGTGCTACCGCTCCAGTCTATCATATTAGTAACTACATAAAATAGTTGATGAGAATATACATGTGTGTGATAATTTGACCATTTTTCCAATCGTTCATTAGAAAACAATGAGTTTTGTATGTAAACAGACACTACTAGAATTTAAAGCAGAGATGTTTACTACTAGACAGTATTTTATTAATTGTTCTTTCTTTATATCTTGAGTCCATTATAACTATAGGATAAAAGAGAGATGCAGCTACATTAAGACAGAAGGAAGATTGACTACAAAACTTTCATATAACTAATAAATTGCGAAACGTAGTATATGATGGAACCAGGTTCAAATTGTATACTTCTAAATATCAGCTTATTTTATTTTGAATAATATTCTTACTGAGGTCTCCTATAACCAGAATATTAATCAAGTTACTAACTGCAAACTTCTAAATATTAAAAATAACACATTAAAGAGATCATATTAGAATTCTGATCACTATCATTAAATAGTCACTGAGTATCCAGTGTGAAGAGAATTAGCTGAATACCAACAGAGAAAAACTGCAGTCACAGATTATTTGCTCACTAGTCTTTAAAATCAAATCAAATATTAAATGTTTAGTTTGTTTGATTATAAAAGCAAAATAATAGTCATTGGCATTTTGAAAACCTGAATAATTGGAAATTTATACATATTGTAACAATCTTATTATGAAGATTTATACTTTAATATATGTTATAGTTCCTTTTATTTCATTTACATATGCACATATGTAGATGTACATTTTTAATTTTAGGAAATGAATGTGTTTGATTGAAGAAAAATGGCAATTATTCAAATATTAACATCCCTAATCATATTAACCTTGTATTTTATTACTTTACTTTAGAAACTTCATTTACAAAGTGTAAAACAACTTTTCAACATTTTTGAGCAAGAATTAGTATATAATATTCTAATATCTTAGGACTTTTTATAAGTCAGTGACAAAGGTAGAAATAGAAAATATTAAATATAAGATAACTGACAGACAAATATACACAAGTAACATAGATATTACAAGTAATATATTTAGGAAGAAAATCAGTGTACATTAATATTGCAATAATATACATTAAAAGTAAGAGCAAGAATAAAGGTAGGAAGAATAACAAGAGACAGGGAGAAAGGTTGAGCAAACCCACTGCTAATAAGTGAACAATGAAATAGTCAATTTCATATGCTTTTAGTAGGAGACCATGACAATAACATAGGATTGATGAGTGAGAAGATAATTAGGGAAGAAAATACATAACAGAATGATATGATCAGGAATCACATTCACGGGAACAGCAACAGTCACAATGGAATGAAAAAAAATATATTGTTGATAAAATTCATTATTAAATGTCAAACATTTTATTAGCTGATTCTCCATTGTTCAGCCAGCACTCACTCACTGCATATGGAAACTTATCTGCACTGAATAAAATCCTCTGAGGAAACTTCATTTTACAGAGTAGGACATTAGAGCTCAGAGATTTGTCTACTGAAGTATGGCTAAAACAAAGCAAAACTAAAAACACGGACTAACACTATGGACTAAAAATAAAACATTGGCTGATTTCAATGTTCATTTAAAGTCTTTGTGTGCTACCCATTTAAACTTATAAGATAGGATGTAAGAATTTAAATTTAAATTTAAATACAACTGCTGCTTAAAAAGTTTTGTTTCTGTGTATTACTACCATCCCGTTGTTCATTGATATACTAGAGTGGGCGCCAGTATCGTCTCTATTTGTCCCAGCCCTGAGATTTTAGCAGCTTCTCCTTACTCATCTTTCCCAATGACTGGTGGCTCTTTCAGGGTCAGGGGAATGAGACCTCTTTATTGTTACTGTTTTGGGCATATCAAATATGAAATGGGGAGCTTGCCAGTCTCTGCCGTGCAGGTGGGATACTCTTGGTAGCTTGCTGGGCTCTCTAAGAGAGGCTGAAGACCTCCAGAGCCTAGCCACAGCCATGCTCAAGGCCCCTCTCCACAGGTTTGGACAAGCCTCACGCATGAAGGTACCAGCAGATGAACCCAGGTGTGTGTAATCCCATCAATGGCCAACATCCAGAGACTTAAAAAGCAGCTCCCAGAATATATCTTATAACCTACTTCTCCCTCTGGGAGAAACTAGCAAGCTACTGAGAGTTTCCTGCCCACATGGGAGAGCCTCACAAGCTTCCCATGGTTTATTCATATGCCAAAGCCAGTAACAAGCTGGGTCTCATTCCCCTGACCCTGAAAGAGCCTCCAATGCGGCATCGTTGGGAAGGCTGAGTAGAAAGAGGCTTCTAAAATCTCAGGGATAGGACGAATGGAGAGGTTACTGAGACAGCTCGAAAAATTTAACGATCAATGGGATTTCGTGATTCGTGATATATATATATATATATATGTGTGTGTGTGTGTGTGTGTGTGTGTATACATATACATATATATACATATATATGTTTCCCTCTATGATTTTATGGAAAATGGGTAGTGAGTGTCTTCTGATGTGTCACGCTAGTGGATGTACGGTCCAGGATTATGTTCACTCATGTGTGAGGCTCACCCGAGTGTGTAGAAAGTGACCTGGAGCATGGCAGCAGTTGCGTAGTGGAGGTCGGCTGCTGGGGCTGGGTCCCTGGGGCGGGGAGGGCTCTCATCTGCCCCCTTCTGGGGCACCCTGAATGGAAACAGCCTGTGGCACAGAGTCCAGTGGCATGATTATGGGAGCCTCAATTTATGGCCCCTTCCAGGAGTTTCTGTGTATAACAATGTAAATTTGAATGCCCTGGATCCTGAAACATAAATTGCTGAGGATGTTGGCTATAAAGGCAAAGTAGCTTAAGTTATGTTCTTAAGTTCAAAAGTTCTTAAATTAGGGCCTGAGCATTAGTACTGTGGGTAGAGCTCTTGCTTTGCATGTGGACAACCCATGTGTTGGCCATCATCCAATGTGGCAACCCCAGTCCACCAGGAGTGATGAGTGACCACAGAACCAGGAGTAAGCTTTAAGCACAAATAGTGTATGCACCCCAACTGTCTTGCCTCTTCACCAAAAAAAAGTTCTTAAGTAAATAAAGAGGAATCAAGAGAGAAAATAATTCCCTTCAAAATCACTGTAAAGTGGGATTAATTAATAGTCAAGGCAGAGAGGAGGTCGGAAAGAACAAAGTATTTCAAAAATATATTTTGTAGAAATTCCACATACAAAAAAAAGTGACAAAAATTTAAAAACAAAACGAGGAATGTTGGCTAAATGATGCAAGAATGTCTTCTTACTTTCATTGCCACCTCTTCCATCATCACTCAAAACTCACCTGGTTTCATCATTTCTAGAAATGTCAATCACCTGGATCATTTTTCTATTTTCATCTTTTTTTTCAACTTTATACTTACTTTATGCTATTAGAACTTCGACTGAATTCTCTCACATTTAATGTTTACAGAAAGTTTTGAGCCCTTGTTCTTACAAAACAAAACACTATCCTCGAGCACATTTGTAAAACAAAACTACATATACAATTTTAGTTGTCATAATTAAGGAGAGTTTGGTGGGATCTTCTCGGTGGAGATGAGGGGGAGATGCTGCTAAACATCCTATAAGGTACAAGATAAGTTTCCAAAACAAAGATTTACGCCTTCCAGAGAGCAGTCATGCTAAGGTCGAGAAACCCTGGTTTAGATAAAGAGGAGGCAAATAACTCCCAGTTTGAGTACTGCTTTTCTAAGAGAAGAAAGATATAATAGGTTAATAGGTTGGAAAGGCACATGTAGAGAATTAGTTTCTAGTATTAACAGTCCAAGAGCAGCTAGTGCAACCCACTTAAATACACATGAGCTACAGGGATGATTGTGATAATGATGCATTGTCTGGTGTCCTTTTATGAAGTCAACTTGTCACGGATTTTCTTTTATTCCTTTTTGTTTTACTCAATTTTTTTTAACCCAAGCAGATTGACTTTGAAATAAAACTCAACATGCTTTCCCGTGGATTTTGATTTAAAGGAGACCTTTGGTAGAGTGCCTTGGGGTATGCTGGCTCTGGCTATTTATCTTTATCCTGGTAGTTTATATATTTTAAGAAAATGATGAATGGAAGCTTTAAAAAAACTCATTATGGTAATTGATTATTATAGAAAAACCTTGGGAACTTTACAAAAGAGAACTGTATTCTCTTGGTATCTTAGTTCTAAACCAGACGTGTAATTAGAAGAATCCATAAACATTTGTCACAGTAAGAGAAGTCTGGTCACTAAGTTTAGAAGCAAACTCTGGAGTCACTTTATTGTCCTGTACAGAGATGACACACAGTAGTGGCTGTCACATATAATGGGAGATTAATATGCCCTGTGAAATAAAAGACCACCCACATGGAACCAGAGTAAAAAGTAGTGACAGAAAAGCTTTCTGCATTTCTTTAGAAAGCTTGAATGCAATTCTTTCCTTACAATGCCCGAGAATTTGTGAATTGAGAAAAATTTTAGTCAAACTCAGCTTAAGCCACTGCAATTTTTTTCTCATTCTTCACTTTCTCAAATGCTGTAAAGAGATGATAAAATCTGAACTAAAAACTTCATATAAATATACTCACACACTCTCCTCAAAAACACAGATATTGAGAAAAGAGAAATCCACATTCTGCAGAGCTCAATTATCCTTTCTTACAAAAGCAGTTAGCACTATATCCCTGTCATCCCGTTGCTCATCAATTTGCTTGAGCGGGCACCAGTAATGTCTCCATTGTGAGATTTGTTGTTACTGTTTTTGGCATATCAAATATGCCATGGTAGCTTTTCAGGCTCTGCCACACAAAAACAGTAAACTATATTTTTTTCTCTAAAGCACTAATATATAACTTATGGAGAAAGGTACATTTTGTCTTCAATTTAAGAAAATTAAGATGTTTGCTGTGGTTAGGATGATAACATTTGATAATGTACCATCATAAAATTTTTACTTTTTAAAACAGCCTGTCTGTAAACTGTGCTGAAGACGACAGTTTCAGCTTCCTATCCATCTTGAACCAATATGACTTCCCCTCAGGGGAAGTAACCCATGCCCCACTCAATCCTGCCATCAGCCGCTGGAGGAAATTTCTTTTAAAACTGCTCCCCGTGCTTCCCAGTTTTAAGACTCCAAGCCTCGGGACTTGTCATCACCACATACTGTTTCAACTCTGCCAGGTAGGAGGCAGATGGAATCTTGGAAGTTGCATCTCCAACCATCTGTATAGATCTCTGTCCAATGTGAATTTTCTCCCAGATCTGAGAAACAGTTCAAGTTTCAACACTTAGAATGTTAGGACTCCTACCAGACAATTTGCATGGTTAGGTTTTGAGAATGCTGGAATCTAAGTAATCTCCTAAGGTTAATAAATATAATCGATTTCTATTTTACCATTCAAGACATAAAAAAAGTCAGAGAGTGAGAGAATAGTCTCTAAAAGATTCCAGGAGAGTGTACATGCCCCTTTGAATAGAGATCAATAAACCGTGTGTGGACATCGTCAGGATATGTTCTTATTGAGATTCTTCAATGGATTTTAAGGAAATTCACCTCAAACTTTTTGAAACTATCACCTTTGGCTATTTCTCAATATGTAAAACCTACTAACTAGCTTCATTTATGTATGCATAAAACCTCTTCCACAACCACCCAATGCCCTAACTTTCTTCCTTTCATTGCTGATCCTCTTCTAGTCACCATTACACTGTCCTTTTCGAAGTTATTCACTCTATCCCTGTCATCCCGTTTTTCATCCACTAACTCGATCGGGTGCCAGTAACGTCTTCATTCTCCGTTTGTCCCAGTCCTAAGATTTTAGCAGCCTCTCCTTGGTCATTTTACTCAACAATTTGAGGCTCTGTTCAGGGTCAGGGGAATGAAAACTGTTATTATTACTGTATTTGGCATATTAAATATGCCACAGGGAGCTTGGCAGACACTTCTGTGTGGGTGGGATACTCTCAGTAGCTTGCTAGGCTCTCTAAGAGGCATATATATTTATTTCCCTTTATGATGATGTGTCTGTCCAGGAATATGTTCTCTCATGTGTGAGGCTTAGCCCGAGCATGTGGAAAGAGGCCTGGAGCATGGCGGCAGTGGGATAGTGGAGGTAAGCTATCGGGGCTGGGTCCCTTGGGGTGGGGAGGGCTCTCACCCACCCCACTCGGGGGTACCCCTGGTGCGGAATCCCTCTGAAGTTATTAATTAATTAAAAATAAATACCCCTATCCTTCACACCACGTCTTTCCTTTTCACCAGTTCTCTGTCTCTCTAAAATTGGCTCTACATCAATTACAGTATTCATTTTTTCAAGACTTCTTAAGCACAGGCTATACATTGCCTCAAAATTTAGTTTTTCTTAGCTTTGAAAGTGGCTAGGAAACCTCCTACATAATGTCTCCTCTAGTCTTTGACTATTTGCAAATCCTCCCAAAACTTTATCAATGAATTTTTGTCCATACATAACATTTAAATTTTCTGCTACTAAATTTTTGTTTGCTTTTTCATTTTGAGAACCACTTTTGATGAGAATTTTGCAAACAGTTAGGCATTAACACTAGATCTGGGTACAACTTCCAGTCATTCACACAACTAATACTTATCAGATGCCTAGTATATGTAAGAAGTTATTTTAATTATTGAGTATGTCACAGGAATAAAATAAAGAGGTTGCATGCGCTCATGTAGCTTATATTCAGATGAACTTACTAGGAAGTGTCTAGTACCTATATCCTTTTTTCCTCATTTATTGAGACTTGAAAATGTTCAAGTCAATAAAGAATTCTGTGTGTTTTATGCCACGACTGAAAGGCAATCAAGGGGAAGTTCTATGGTTTTGGACTTTCATTAACACAATGCAACATAGCTTAGGCATTGGTTTATTTGTTTTGCTTTAATCCTTTAGTCCATTCACAGGCAATAGACACACGAAAGTTAGAAACCACTAATATGGCTCCTTTTTTCTTTAGGGCAATATTCTAAACCCACATCTCAACTTCAATGAGACATCCTAAAGAACAGTAAGAGGGGAATTCTTGAAAGCATGGGCATGGAATTTATAATCAAACAACTGTGTTGCCTTCAGAGAGGAGTAACTTGTCTATACTTCAGTTACCTCTTCTTTAAAAAAAAAAAAACAAAAGATAATGCCTGTCATTTTTTCCAGGATTGGAGTGAAGGCTAAAGGAACTAATACATACATAAGTGCTTATGTATAATGCTTATGTATTACTCTGCCAATCACACAGAAAGAGCTGAGTGAAAGTAGGCCAAGAGTGGGTGGTATCTTGATTTCCCCCCTCCATTTGAGTTTGTTCCTTCTGTAATATTCTCAATCTTAATACAAATTAGGGCAACACATTCATTTGTTCAGTCTAGAGTCATCCTTGACTCTTATTTTCTTCAACTCTCACTTCTAATCTTTCATCAAGACTCATTGCCTACTCATCAGATGAGGCTGACATCCAAGGACGGTAGATACAAGGGCCAGTGGGATTGCCCCATAGCTGGAAGACTGCTTCATGAGCAGAGGGGAGAAGGCAGATGGAATAGAGAAGGGATCACTAAGAAAATTATGGCTGGAGGAACCAGCTGGGATGGGAGATGCATGCTGAAAGTAGATAATGGACCAAACATGATGACCTCTCAGTGTCTGTGTTGCAAGCTATGATGCCCAAAAGTAGACAATATGGGGAATATTGTCTGCCTTAGAGACAGGGGGAGGGTGGGAAAGGGGGTTTTACCCGTGATATTTGTGGTGGGGAATGTGCACTGGTGGAGGGATGGGTGTTTGATCATTGTGAGATTATAACCCAACATGAAAGCTTGTAACTCTCTCACGGTGATTCAATAAAATTAAAAAAGAAAAAAAAAAGAAAAGACTCATTGCCTACCTTCTTGCTGTTTCCATATCTGAGCATACGCCGTTGAAGAATGCTAACCCACTGGGCTTCATGACCTTAAGATGTGGTATGTCATTAATCATGCCATACAACATCCAGAGCGATGTTTTTAAAATAAATTCAAATGCCATATTCTTAATCTGCTTTGTCCCTCATGAAACCAGATTAAAACTAAACTTGGATGTCTTAGTTTTAATTAAACAATTAGCACTATTGTCTCCCAGTGCTAATAATTTCCTCCCCAATTTACCACTTTTTTAGGAACCTGGAGCTTTAAAGTGGGGGATTTAATGAGAAGGCTCTCTGTCATGATACTAACTTATGCAGAGCCATAATCCTAGATCTTGTTCTTCTCTGAACATAAAAATGTATGTGTAGAATATTCTCCAAAGCCACAATATCGGTGCTAGTTTGCTGTTCTCTTTCATTTTTAATTCCTGGAGAGTTGGTGTTTTTAACCTTTGAAATCATGACTTTGGGGGAAAGGGGCAGGATTTAGGCCACACCCAGTAGTACACTGGGGACCAGGCCATACTGGGATGGTCTTCCAGCTGCAAAGCACACACTCCAGTTTCTGAACTGTCTCCCCAGTCATCAGCCATAATTAAAATGTAAGATTTTAAAATGATATTCTATTCATAAATCTATTCATGATTAACATACTGTTTTGTTCATCTGTCTGATTTTGGGCCTTGCCCAGCTATGCTGAAGAGGTGCTCCTGCTCTTGGCTGGCGGTCACTTCCTTGGTGCCTGTGGAGCTTGGAAGATGATGTGGAGTTGGGGAAAGAACTTGGGGCTCCTAGAAATTAAGTATGGCCTCCAGCCAGTTATCTCTACAGCCCTACAAGTATTAGTATAATGAAGATATTTTCCCATGGCACATTCAGTGTTTAAAAAGTTTAAATTTATATTTCTAAACAATTTTCCCCTATATTTCATGTATATGGCACTGGTAAGTTCTTTCACTCACTAATACAACCTGCCTGTTCTTAGGAAACCATTACATTTTTTGGTCACTATTTTATATTTCTTTGTCATGACTATACTTCCTGTTTAAAACTCTTTAGGTGCCATTTCTTTCTCTTGTTTCCCTTTATCAAACATTCTTATAAAAGCATTAACAAAAGATTATTTTCAGTTTCAATGATGTTATTGTGCTCAGTTTTAGCTCCTTATTTATGGCTTTCCTTTTATCAAATAGATAATGTATATTTATTTCATTATGACAAGTAGATTGAAACTTTGATAACTAATATGTTGTACATTTTAGTCAAAATACAGGATAATGTGGATAAAATTTAACAAATTTAATAGGTTTAATATTTCATATTTTGTTAACATTTATTTTATAGGACTATTATTTTTTATTGAAGCTTATTGAGATTGATTATATTTTTTATTAAGATGATTAGAGTTACAACATACTGACACTAAAAATTACTTTTATATTTTAACTAGTCTTTCAAAACAGAAATAAAAATTGCTGTTTGTTTGGGTTTTTTGTTGCTTTTTGGGTCACACCTGGCGATGCTCAGGGGTTACTCCTGGCTCTTCACTTAAGAATTACTCCTGGCGGTGCTCAGGGGACCATATGGGATGCTGGGAATCAAACACAGGTTGGCCGCATGCAAGGCAAACGCCCTACCCGCTGTACGATCATTCCAGCTCCTAAATTGCTGGTTTGTTTTTTTTTTAACATGCAATGTCAGACTACAGATCTATGGACCATTTCTCTCATGAGTGTCATTAGGCCCAATTTTCTGCCATTTTTCACATTATGAAAAGAAAGAGATAGAACAACCTTGTGTAAAATTTGGAATACACAAGGCATAGTCAAGGAAATACTAAATTGTGCTTATAGTAAAAGATACAAAGGAATTTAACATATGATTAGATGTCATCATTTCTTTTTCCATGTTTGCTCACACTATTCCTAGAGTCTACACACTATTTCCTAGATAGTCATCATGTTCCCTGGCGAGATTACCATGTATGATCAACTTAATAATTAAACCTAGAGGCCAGAGAAATAGTACAGTGGATGGAGCTCTTGTCTTGCATACTTCCAACCAGGGTTTGATCCCCTGCATCCCATGAGCCCCCACAGCTTCTCAGTAATAATTCCTGAGTAGAGAGCCAGGAGTAACCTCTGAGCACCATTGAGTGTGACTCAAAAAAATAAATAAATAAAACAACTAAAAATGAAAGCCAAGAATGTAAAATATGTAGATACATTGAAAACTTGTCTCCTTGTCTACTTAGGGAGAGGGCAGAAAAGTTTAACATTTATATGATATGATGTATGGAATATTGTTGATTTCTCTATGCTCTGATAAAAAAAGTGACACTCTATATGTGCGAAGAAGGCGCTTTTTACAGCGCCCAAAACTGCAGACCAGAATGTAAAAGACTGGGTAGCTTTCAAGTATTATGCAAAATTAGCAGTTGATCACATCCATTTTCGGGGCACAAAAGTCATAAGAAATACACTTTAGCAAATACATCTGGAATTATAATTAACCCCCTGTAGCCACAATAGGATGTACCTATTTCACATCACATACAAGTGATTAATACAAAGAAATGGAAAATGTCAACATAAGAGTCAAAACTCACACTTAGAGCTTTTTGCTATTCTGAGATGACATCTGAAAACGAGCAGTTTGGTGTGAAAATTTTTCCATTACCATTGTTGATCAGCATGTGCTATCAATTCTCTATTGACTTCAATTATTAGCAGGTGCTCAGAGTTTTCCATTAACTTTAATGATTGGCATTGGCTAAGAAATGTTACTGCTTCTATGACCACATTTGCTACAAACTCTCCTCTTAATTCCATGGTCACTACTTGGTACAATTTCGCCTAGAGTTTTATTTGCTATTATTTTACCCTTGTTCTTATTGGTTAGCTGAAGATCTAAATTTCACTAACAAACAGTATTGAATATTTTCTACAAAAATCCTCATTTGAGGCACTATAAGTAGTACTTAAATTTTAATGGCTGACCCAGGTTTGATTCCTCCATTCCTCTCAGAGAGCTACTGGGAGTATTCCGCCCGCACAGCAGAGCCTTGCAAGCTAACATATCCGATATGCCAAAAACAGTAACGACAAGTCTCACAATGGAGATGTTACTGGTGCCCACTTGAACAAATTGATGAACAACAGGACAACAGTGCTACAGTGCTACTTTTATTTTAGCCAAATGAATTCAAACATATAAACAAAATAGTTCTATATTATTATGCAATATATGTGCAATGGAAAACTTTTTAAAAAATCACGAGGCTTCCATATTGAAGCAATTTTGATAACCAAATATACAGCTTCTGACTAAATTTACATCCTTATTTGATATTAGGTCTCAGGCAGTGCTTTATAATCAATGAATTGTTAAGGAAGACATGTCACTTTAGCACCTTTTATTCCCTTAAAGTAGGATAACTGGGGTGGAGTAAATTATGAGCAATGTTTTCTTGGGGGTTTCTTTTTTTGGGGTGGGGGCTGGAGTAATAGCACAGCAGTAGGGAGTTTGCCTTGCATGCGGCTGACCCCGGTTCAATTGCTCTGCCACTATTGGAGAGCCCAGCAAGCTACTGAGAGTATCTCGCCTGCATGCAGAACTTGGCAAGCTACCCGTGGAGTATTCAATATGCCAAAAACAGTAAAAACAGGTCTTACAATGGAGACATTACTGGTGACCACTGGAGCAAATTGATGAGCAACAGGATGACAGTGACAGTGACAGTATTCTTGGAGATGTTAGGCTTTCTTTCTTCTCTTTTTCTAAGTTTCGGGTCAATACCCATTAGTACTTGAGACTGAAAGTCAGCCTTCATCATGCAAAGCATCTATTCAATTGAGTTATCTCCCCCGCTGCCTGGCTGGATTTTATAGTTTTAGATCAATAATAAATTCAATGCTCCAAATAGTAATTTTTTCATGAATAACTTTCATGCCTTCTAGATAAAGAAATAATAATAGGCAGAGAAAACATCATTTTCAATATCCTGGTACTACAGAATTGTTTTTAGTGTAAGCCAAAGTTTATTAGAAAACCTCCCCCAAACTCCCGTGAAACACCCTGCCACCATTCTACTTGCTTCTGGGTTGCTCCCAAGACCTACATGTCTAAAGCAGTATCTGTGACCCATGTGTGCTATGCACTTATGGGAGGGGATCCATTTTACAGATGGGGAACTGATTTACCAAGGTGGCTATGATCCCTGTGGTCACATGAGCGTGGTTCACTCTGGGTGCTGTTTATTCTAATAGCTCTTTAGAATAATTCTAAGAAAAAGTAACCGAGTTTTAATAATCATTCTCCCTTCTTTGGAGGGGGCATACCTAGCAGTGCTCAAGGATTACTCCTGGTTCTGCATTCAGGGATCACTCCATAAAGTGCAGAGAGATCTATGTGGGGTGCCCAGGATAGAACCAGGTCAGCTGAATGCAAGGTCAGTACCTTACCTGCTGTACTATCTCTCTTATCCCATAATAATCACTTTTTACACTTAATTCTCAACTTGGAAGATACTCCTGCTGTCTTCACCGGAACCTCTGCAGGGGGGAGGGCTGGATGAGTTTCCCTCCTTGCCCCAATCAGAGCCCCGGCAGCTGAAAACGTCCAGAACCCAGTCACAGCCATGCTCAAGGCCACTCTCCACAAGCTCCGACAAGCCTCACACATGAAGGAACCGACAGAGGAATCCAGGTATGTGGAACCCATGAATGAGATCTCCAAGCCTGCTCTGATCGGGACTGGGCCTCCTCCACCCTGGTCCCCCGTTTTTTAGTAGCTTGGCAGCCACAGCCACAAACCACCCCTGGCGCCATGTAATCTCATCAAAGGCCAAGATCCAGAGACTATAAAACAAAGCTCCTGGAAAATAGTGATGCAGAATCTTGCACGGCTGAGCCTGGCAAGCTACCCGTGGTGTAATCTATATGCCAAAAAATAGTAACAATAATGGATCTCACTCTCCTGTTCCTGAATGCAACAGGGAGAAATGAGACATTACTGGCGCTTGCTGGAGCAAATTGATGAGCAACGGGACAACAGTGATACAGTGAATTCTCAACTTACCTTAACCCTGTCCCAAATGCTCTTCTCCGCTACCACATTTTCTATTTTCACTTAGTTCCTAATATACACCCTACATTCTACCCTATCCACTTTCCCTTGTCCTTTTTGCATGAAGTCCAACTCTTTAAAAGACATTTTCTCAGTAACGTCACCTCCACCCTTGGTGGTACATGATTCAGATGGTTGTAAAGAGTGTCGATTGGCTAAAAACAATAGAGAGAATTTTGCTTTTATTGTTTTTTATTGTTCTCTCTGAGATACTTATAGAATGCAGCTCTAATAACCTCATTAGCTATTAATAACCTAATTAATAACGTAAGTAAAATTAGATTTTTTTCAATAATATAATAAAATTAAGTCAACTAGCTTACTTTTGCAAACATGTGTGTGAAATAAGTTGTCTTCTGTTCATATGTTCTGATTCTTGGAGAAAAATGTGGTTGGTGTCTGATGAGATATGGTGAAACTACTCTTCACCATAAATAAACAGTAAATGTTTATTCACTTATTTCACCACCACCACCACCACCACCACCACCATCATCATCATCATCATCATCATCATCATCATCATCATCCCGTTGATCATCGAATTTCTCGAGCGGTCTCAGTAACTTCTCCATTCATCCTAGCCCTGAGATTTTAGAAGCCTCTCCTTACTCATCCTTCCCAATGGTGCAACATTAGAGGCTCTTTCAGGGTTAGGGGAACGAGATCCTTCATTGTTACTGGTTTGGGCATACGAATACACCATGGGGAGTTTGTGAGGCTCTCCCACTTATTCACTTATTTACATATTATAAATAAATGGGCCCTGATCAGAAGGAACAAGTCTCAGAAGGAACAAGGAAAAAGGCATGGAGGTTAATGTACTTGCCTTGTAGGTGGCCAAACCCATTTTGTTTCCAGGCATCATATCTGGCATCCTGAGCAGGATGTGATCCCTGAGCACTGCCAGATGTGGCCCCCAAATAAAAACAAAGAAGAACAGGCTCAAGCTCTATATTGAAGTTAAGTATGATCTTATTTATTATTTAAAATCTAAACTTTTAAAAAATGAACTATTCAAAATAACAAAATATTATGACCATATTATTTTCATTTATATGTATAGAGATATTTATATTTAAAAATAATGTATCTTTTTCTATTGTATTAAAGATTTTTTTTAAATCTGGGCTTTATCTGTTTTTCTTAAAAGGGAATTCCAGAGGATAGCACCCTAGAATATAGAGGAGAGAGATGAGTAGGGGTGCCAAGGATAGGACCCAGGACCTTAGGTTAAGTATCTAATTTACCACTGAGCTACACCCTAATCCCTGAGAATTCGGGCTTTCAGATCTATGTAGTACCAGCTTGCAAGTGATATTTCCCTAAATAGAAGCTAATTTATTAGATTTTTATAAAATCACAAGTTAATGTTTTATGTGGTTTTATCGCATAAGAAGACATTCCATTATATATAAAAAATTCTCAATAAATCTCTCTGAAACTTTTAACTTGATCTTGCACTCTGTTTTACTCTACTTTTTAATAGTATGCTTACCAATCAGTCATCTTTCTCATAAACTAGCTCTTTCTGAGACAATCCAGAAAGACACTAACAGTCATGATATAATAGCACCTTTGTCAGACAACTTGTGCTCCCACCTCTTTAATGCACATTTCATAGGCATTTGGGGGGCACCAAGTTGTTAGTTTTATGTTTTCTGTTTTAAAAGAACCAGAAGGTGAAGAAGATTACCTTTGGCAGTTCTGCTCCATGCCATCACTTTGTTGTCATTCTTGGAATGTCTCAGAAGGTTTTATTAGGTAAAATCTTCTATAAATTCCAGGTGTTGACCATATGTTCATCATTGTGTCCACCACCACCACCAACAAAAAAGCAGATTTATTTTCAAATCCAACTTCCTCATATAAATACAGCAAATCCTGAAGACTTATTAGTATAGAACTGTGAAAATCTTTACATAGTGTGAATTTTTCTTATGAGCTATTTCAAGCCAAAGAAAATAGAACAACTTTTAAAAAAATCTTCCATTCTACTGTGTCAGAGAAAAGGTTTTGTGAAATTTAAAAGGAAATTTTGCTATTTATCCTCCTAGTTCGTTTGAGAGCAGGAGAGTTTAGGTGGGGATGGGGAGTAGAAATCCTAACTCATTGCTTTTTTCTGAGAGAAACATGGTTTTGGTCCTCTTTTTTTTTTTTTTTTTTTTTGCTTTTTGGGTCAACCTGGCGATGCACAGGGGTTACTCCTGGCTCTGAACTCAGGAATTACCCCTGGCCGTGCTCAGGGGACCATATGGGATGCTGGGATTTGAACCCGGGTCGGCCGCGTGCAAGGCAAACGCCCTACCCGCTGTGCTATCTCTCCAGCCCGGTTTTGGTCTTCTTTAGCTGATTATTAGTAACTGGTTCAGTTCTGGCACCTGCCATTTTGTAGTTCCGTTATGTTTTCTAGTCATTCAAGCCATCTAAGGCTCGAGGTGCCAATCTGATGAGGGTGGAGAGCTGTTGATATGTTGCATGTCCTAATCCAGCCTCAGACGTAGTTTTTAATCTACACATTCTTTGGACATTTTGTAAAAGAAAAAAAAAGAGAAAAGGCAGAAAGACATAGAGAGAGGAAGAGAGAGAGTTTAGAGAGATGGTATAGGGCTTATGTATGCAGCCAACCCTGATTCAATCCTGAGCATCATAGTTGCAGCTCTGATACAGTCCAGTTCTGGGAGCCTCTGAGTACCACTGGGGTGGTCTGGGTAAACCTGGCACCCCCAGACCCAAGCAGCACTGCATTCTTGGACCCTCACATTGAACCACTGGTCCTGAGTGATCTAAACACTTTTATCAAGTCTTACTCTGTAGGGAGCCAGAGCACATTGCGCATGCGCATGATCGCGCATGCGCAACAACCACATTGCGCATGCGCAACGACCGCATTGCGCATGCGTGGCAAGAGCCAATAGGAAAGGCGCCACCCTATGAGCAAGAGCCAATAGGAAAGGCGCCACCCTATGAGCAAGAGCCAATAGGAAAGGCGCCACCCTATGAGCGAGAGCCAATAGAAAATGAGCACCACCTTAGAGGCGGGGCAACCAGGCTATATAAGGACTGCCATTACCCGGGTTGGGGTTCTTTCTTTCTCCTCGTGAAGTCGACTGAATAAAACTGCTGCAGAAGGATCCTCAACCCGTGTCGTCTCACTCTTTGCTGGCGAAGGGAAATCGCGACGCGGGCCACGAACAACTGGTGCCGAAACCCGGGAATTTCATCTTGCACCGCGAGGAAGAACCCCTCCTTTTGGAGGGAGGATTCAGAACTGCAGGACGATTGCTCGGAGAGGCGTGCTGCGGACCACTGCCCAGCGCTGGTAAGAAAAGAATGCCCGTTTCCTGGTGGTGGGGAGCACTCTTTGTCCTTCTTATTTGGATTTGCCTTCTCTTTTGCTCTTGTGTCTTTACTATGGGCACTGAGGCGACTTGGAAGATGGTTCAAAATTGTTTGGAGGATGAGGCATGCTCCATAGTGGTCAGGGAAGGCCGGCAGGTGTTGGAAAAGGTCCAAGACAGTTTGTCAGAAACCGAGCAATCAGGAGGGCTGGGCGCGCGTATGAAAATACCCAGCAATAAGGAAAAAGGACTGCCCGGTGGGGGCAAGAAGTTAGAAATAAATAAGGAAAAAGGACTGCCCGGTGGGGGCAAGAAGTTAGAAATAAATAAGGAAAAAGGACTGCCCGGTGGGGGCAAGAAGTTAGAAATAAATAAGGAAAAAGGACTGCCCGGTGGGGGCAAGAAGTTAGAAATAAATAAGGAAAAAGGACTGCCCGGTGGGGGCAAGAAGTTAGAAATAAATAAGGAAAAAGGACTGCCCGGTGGGGGCAAGAAGTTAGAAATAAATAAGGATGAAATCAATGGGAAGGTGCTTTCGGGTTTGATTGACACTGGTGCAGACGTAACGATCATTGCCAAAAAAGACTGGCCAAAAGAGTGGCCCCTCACCCCCTCACTGACTCACCTTCAGGGTACAGGCCAATCCCAAAACCCTATGTTAAGTTTGTCCCCACTTGATTGGCGCACCGAGGAGGGCAAATCCGGGACTGTATGCCCTTATGTTCTGCCTGGGCTCCCTGTCAAACTCTGGGGCAGGGATATTCTCTCACAAATGGGCTTTTTACTAATTGACACCTAGGGCCCCCTTCCCATTGAAAAATTACAGGCCGCCAAGTTGTTACTGCAGGAACAGCCCGGCACCCCACCCCCATTTGCCTCTAGATTGCTAGCTTCTTATTAGAAAGAGCCCGATGTACATTGTAGCAACCCCATTGTCAGGGGGACAAGACCAAAGGTAATGTGGACTCCCGTAGGGCAGGTTTAAGAATTTCTGTGTGAATGTGGTGCGCGGGGTGCGCACCGGAATGAAAGAGGACCGGTCCGAATGAGTGCAGGAGTGTGATTTGTGCGAGTGCCTTTAGTATGTGTGTATATTTGTCTCATTATATTTCTCTTAGTTATGCTTATTATTATTAGCAGAGAAGTCAGGAAAATGCAAGATCATGTGGTTGAGTGTTTAATAATATCAGGAATGAAAAAGAGTGTCGCTAAGGTGGTTTATCCACCTCAGAAATAATCTTGATCTTAAAATTGTAACATCTGACAACTTAGGTTTCAACAACTTTGTCATGGATTGTTTTGCCGGCTTATATCAACAAAAGCGCTTTCTTGACCCAATTTTAATAAGCAGGAAACTGGCTGATCAGGCAGAGAAACGGGGAGCAATGTTCCCAATCGGCCGACAGGGCTTAACTTTGCCCTGGGGACTTGTTCCTTCCTTTCTCAGTCTATCAGTTTTTTCCCTGCCATTTCTGAAGGGTCAGATCGATAGATCAACTGCAGATGTGTGCACATGTACATGTGGTGTTTTTAGTGAACTTATTGTCTGTCTGTTTGTCTGTCTGTCTGTCTCTCTATGTGGAACACTTGAGTGCTGGAGCCAGAATGAAAATCAGTGGTAAAAAAATTAGGCCTGGGGAAAACAGGATCATCTCGAGAGATCAGGGTGATATGCAGTTCAGCAATTTAAAGGATCTATGTGATTTTGGAACCTGTTAGACCAGGTTTAAACAAAGATTTCTAATTAGAATATGGCGCCTACAACGAAATTGAAATTTTTAGTCTAAATTTTTTATTGGAAGAACATTAATAGTTATTACCAATTGAAATTCTTTTGAATTCCAGTATCTGTACTATCTAGAAACAGCTACAGAACTAGAGCCAGAAATCTAAAAGTGAATTGGGAATTCAGAGTGCAAGGTTTATCTTATAAGCCTCTGCTAATTTTAATGAGGAATTTAGCTGTTTTTCAAACAACAAAGGTACAGAAACCCTCAAAATAAACAAAGTTACTTGTGTTTCCGTAGACATTTGATAGTCAAAAAATTTTTTTTTCTTCTATGCTATTATCGAAGTTTGGTTAAAAAATATATATATATATATATATAAATACCTGAAGGGCTCTTTCTGTGTTTGACAGCATGCTTGTATTGTGGAATTGATAAAGTTAGAAAGCTCATGATTTGAACTAAGGTACAAAAACTGTTGAACTTAAGCCAAAGAAGATTTACTCATGTTTCATGAAAATTGATGGTTTAAAGGTCTTATGCTGTTGTGTCAATGTACTTATACATCTGCATTGGATTATTAGAATGTGAGCTGAAATAATTGTAGTAAAAACAGGTTCGAAGAGTAATGGTTTAGTTAAAACATGAGTTTTTTGGAGTTCTAATATTGGTTGCAAAACTTGTCCTACCAGTGTTTTATTTGATTTGAGATAACAAAAAAAAAAAAAAAAAAAAAAAATTTTTTAAGCTACTTAGCTCAGGGTCATAAGGAGTGACGCGAGTTTTTAAAGATTTCCGAGTCCGCAGAATGCTCCAGGGGGAACCCCTGAGAGGGATTCTCTCTTTTCTTCTTACAGAGAACATGCAGCTCGTCGTCCGGTGCCGACCCTGCGGGTTTGCAATGATGATCCTGCTGCTGACTGTGCAACCGACGGAGGCCGGATTGGGCCGGCCGGCTGACCCTACACACCTCATACAACAGCTGTATGGGACCCCAAGCAACTGTCAGGGAGGACAATCTTCGGTGACCCCAACGAGCTACACGAAAACCGTGGACTGTGGGACTCTGACTATATATCTCGTCACGCGGCCCAGTGCTCGAGGCGGACTGACCCAGTTTTGGCAGTGCGTGCCCAAGCCTACTTTTATAAATAAGGGGGATCCCTGCCCTCAAAACTGTCAAGTGGTAGACCAGATGAATGCCATGTGTTATACCAGCTATTCTGAATGTACCCTAGGAGGAAAGAGGTATTTTACTGCAAAGCCCCATATGTCCTACGTGGAAACCGCTTGATGCTATGTTGGTTGATTGCATTTCTGATTTTGTTTTGATGGTTGTATTTTTTGATTGTTGTTTTGATTATTCGCTTTTACCTGGGTTATAGCTGACTGCTGCCTGGTGCCCCAATTCTTTGGCGGGGGCTCGGACTCGTTAGGCTCCCGCTATCCCCCTCTATCTTGCGCTCATGGCTCTTGCTCTGGGAGCAGCCCTTGCACGCTCGGAGCCACAAGGGCTCATTGCACGAGTATGGGTGCTCCCGAGTATTTTTTCCTGAGATCTTGCGCTCATGGCTCCTGCTCTGGGAGCAGCCCTTGCACGCTCGGAGCCACAAGGGCTCATTGCACGAGTACGGGTGCTCCAGAGTATTCTTCCTGAGAAGGGTGTCAGGCCGGAGAGCACTGCACTGAGTTGGCCCCCGACTCAGGGTGGCGAGCCACTTGCATAGGGCCGCCGTCGGATTTTGCCCTGCCTGGAAGTGAGGACGGCGGGACAGGTGGAGCCTTGGCGCGACCTGAAGGGGACGTGCGGAGGCCTCCTCAGTCCCTTGTAATACAGGCAGTGGTGACCGCCACCCCCTTCTACCAACAGGATGGCTCCATAAACAAAGACATAAGGGGGAGATGTAGGGAGCCAGAGCACATTGCGCATGCGCATGATCGCGCATGCGCAACAACCACATTGCGCATGCGCAACGACCGCATTGCGCATGCGTGGCAAGAGCCAATAGGAAAGGCGCCACCCTATGAGCAAGAGCCAATAGGAAAGGCGCCACCCTATGAGCAAGAGCCAATAGGAAAGGCGCCACCCTATGAGCGAGAGCCAATAGAAAATGAGCACCACCTTAGAGGCGGGGCAACCAGGCTATATAAGGACTGCCATTACCCGGGTTGGGGTTCTTTCTTTCTCCTCGTGAAGTCGACTGAATAAAACTGCTGCAGAAGGATCCTCAACCCGTGTCGTCTCACTCTTTGCTGGCGAAGGGAAATCGCGACGCGGGCCACGAACATTACTCTCCCCCCAAATGAGAGAAGTCCTCAAAGATGACATATGCATTGAAATTACACCACCAAAATTCTGTAGTAGTGTATGGCTATAGATTATCAAATTTATGCTCAGTTTTCTGTTCAAAATAACTTTGTTTATTAATGTTTTTTTCTTTATGCATGGGTTACTTTATTATAATCTGTTACTTATAACATATGCACAGTGAAATCTTGGTTTTCTTCACCAAAAGAAGGACATTTTTGAATATAGGAACTAATTATTTAAAGTGGTGGGTAGTTCTAAACTAATAATATTTAAGTTACATGAGGACAAGGTAGTAAACTCAATTTTATCCTTAACAGAGATTTGAAATATATTATAGCAAAGCTGTTTTACTATTTTTATCCCTCATATACACCCTATGTGTTTTTGCATATAGATTTTTTAAAAATCTGATGTCACATTCACATTAATACTAATAAGAGATTCTCTTCTCTCACAAAAATCTGCTTCATGTATCTCAGCTCTAACACTGTTCCTTTTGGAATTAGTGCTTCTCCTTTAACATATAACAGATTAAAGCCAAATGAGATATGGCAAACAATTTGAAAGACTGGTTATATAAATGATCCTCTTTTAGGAAATGGTGTAAGCTTTTTATAACTGAATTGTTATACTATTATGTGATTTTCTTTTATCTGAAAAATTTTAGTGCTGAATCTTATGGGGTTTATTTCTAAATAATTCTGTGCACATCCAAGACTATGTGTAAAAGAAATTCCCTTTAACTCTACCTAGATAAAGTCAAGTGAGATGTTTTTAAACTCACCATAGCTTGTCAACTATATGTGTTTTTAACCTTTTAATAGACTTAGATTTGCTTGTGAGATTAGAAAATAAAACTCAGAGCAGGTAATAAGTTCAAAACCCTGAGAAATTCTTTCTACTCTAGGTAATGTCCTTCTCTTTCTCTGCCATGTCTGAGATTTATAAGCAACACTCTGGACTGTAACATTTACAGTCTCAAAGATGCCATGTATATCTGTTTTGTTCTTTTATTCAGTTAAGCCTACTGAAACCATTCACGAGCACTGTCCTCTTTTATAGGAATCTGAATGCACAGAACACAATGGATAACTACACTGATTAATAAGCAATGGAGCAATACAAGTAACTTCCCAACCAACTACTTCAATTAACAGTATTTTTTTGAAATCCTGTCGCCAAAGCCTTTTTTTTTATTTTTCCAAGAAAAAATAATTAATCATCTTCTGTATAAAATGAGGCAAAATTTAAAAAAAGGTTTTGTTACCTATTATATTACTGTGTCATAGCACATTTTCCTCACTCCTTTTCTGGTTCCTTGAAATGTAAAAAAATATGGCCTTATGTCCATGCAACAACTTTTAGTCTTAAGTGTGTGCTAATTAATGCAGTTTCCTTTAACTCTCAATAATCACAACTGCAGTCTTGTTAATAATATGAACTCTAAGAAATTCGATGCTGAACAGAGTCCATTCTAATTGGGAAGGAAATGATTTCCATTGCTATTCCTCAGACCCACAGCTAGAACTGACATTTCCTTATATGTGGTGACATGGCCTTTCTTCTGAGGGAGAAATAAAAGGTATTTCCTACAAATAGGCAACAGGCACCTGACCTGTTGGGTAAGGTTACATCAGGTTATGTTGTGTTACATGATGTGACATGCCCTGAAGTGACCTGAGGCAATGTCATTCTGTGTTACCCCTGTGGAGCAGTGCTGCTCTTTATTAAATAACCATGGAAGGCTCATCAGCCATGGTCACGAAGGATTTCCGTGCAACCATTGCAAAAAATTGAAGAAAACACCATGCTCTTGACTATTCCTCTTTATGGGTCATTTAAGAAAATCAAAGAAAACAAGAATTGCAAAAGGAGCTCAAATTTCCATCTTTTATAAGTAGAATTAAAATTTTCAGATTCACATAAGAGTCAAGTCTTTATGTGATAGGAACTACATGTCCAGAAAACAAGCAGTAGACTCTGAGATTAAAAAATTTTCATTGTGAATATTTCTAATTCTTAAAATAATTGCTTAGGATTCGGATCAGTTTACCTCCTTTTAATGTTTATTCACACTACTCTTTCTGACCATGAAAAGCTGTCTTATAATAATACATTATATAAATTAGAAGCCCCAATTAAAAGCTATGATAAGAGCATGTCTTTTAGTCTTACCCTTGTGATGGTATTTTTATCAAGAGAGTGGCTCTGGGTAAGAAGCTATCTTAAATTATTATATTATGTGATATATAAAAGAAATCCATTGTGTTTGGTCATTTTTTCTAATGATTTTAATGGCATTTTCTTATTGATATGTCTTGCATAAAATTCAGTTTTAATGATCTGCATAAAGAACTGAACAATATTGCATAGGTACATCCACCTAGTGATTTTTAAAGTAATTACTGGTGCATGGAACAGAATATAACCTTTTGGTTATATTCTGCAGTAAAAGGAATAGGTTAGAGAGGTTTTTATGCAAATCAGAAATGCTCTGTGTTGGAAGCCTAATTGTACTTTTTATTGTTACACAAGTCAATACTGCTTTAATACACATTTTATAAGCTTCTCGCTGAAATTGTATATGAAAGGGATTGGTTTCCATAGATGAAAGGCATAATCTTAACAATGAGGCCACATAAGCACAGTAGTTGAAGAACTGATAAAGGATTTGTTAGCTCCAACATAGAGTATTATTAGTCTTATTAGTCATCACTGTTTGACCCTGTATAATTAACTATATGAATCACACATGTTGCAAACTAGGTTGGAACAGCTTTACATATGGCCATTTCGAGTAAATGTAATCTATTTTGAAGAACATTTCAATGCCCAAAATTAAGTGCCAAGTTCTGTCACTTGGTTTCCTTTTTTAAAGGGAACTACTTGAATATTTGGGATTGTAACTTGAAAATTTTTTAATATGTAAGTAACCAAGATTCAAAATTATCAACTGTGGTGTTAAGATTTAAACCATCTATTCTATACTCCTTAGTCTGCATTGCTAATAATGTATATTTATAAGGATAAATCAATAAAATACTCATCTGCATTCACTGTCACTGTCATCCCATTGCTCATCCAATTGCTGGAGTGGGCACCAGTAACGTCTCCATTGTGAGACTTGTTTGTTATTGTTTTTGGCATGTTGAATATACCACGGGTAGATTGCCAGGCTCTGCCGTGCGGGAGAGATACTCTTGGTAGCTTGCTGGGCTCTCCAAGAGGGGTGGAGGAATCGAACCTGGGTCAGCCATGTGCCAGGCAAGCACCCTACTGCTATGCTATCGCTCCAGCCTCTCATCTGCATTAAAATCTAATTAAATTTTATTTGGTAGAATTAAACATAATTACAAATACTGAAAACCTTTAACTATTGTAAAAGATAGTTATTTATATATATATATTTATACATATATATGTCAATTTATCTATCTATCGATATGTACACACATATACATATATGTGATAATATAATTTGAGAAGACTACATTTACCACTAATGCTTCAGTGAAAATTTATTCATGCTCATAATTGTCAAATAACTTTTGGGGGCAACTGAAAGTGTGGCAGTGAGGTAATATGAAATGGTAATTCCTAGAGAAACTTCTAAAATTAAAAAAAGAAATAGAACTTGCTAATGAACATGAACATGTTTCATATGAACATGAGAGGTTTGGGGACATTAAAATACTTGACCTTTGTGAATGTGGTTCATGGTATAGTACATACCTTGCACATGTGAGGCCCTGGGTGTAGACCCCTATCCAGTCCTGTTCCTTTAACCTCAGTTCTGTGATTCTAGTCCAAGGGGTTGCTTTTGTTCAACTTTTCTCTCACAAAATGTCTTGATTTTGCATTTGATTTCAGAAAAATGTTTTAGCTGATGAGAAAAAATAACAATAGTACTGTAATTGCTTCTTCTACAATACAGTTTGGATGAGAGAAAATAACAGCAATAGCAATGCCTTTATCTATACTAGAGATTACAGTAGAATGTTCAAGTTTGTATTTTTAATTTGTTTTTAAATTTTAATTATTTTTATTGAATCATCATGAGATACAGTTACATATAAAACTCTCATGTTTGAGTTTCAGTCATACAATGATCAAACATCCATCCCTCCACCAATGTACATTTCCATCACCAATGTTCCCAGTATTCCCCCCACCATCCCACCTCTCCTTTTGCCTCTATGGCAGACAATTTCCTTCATTCTCTCTCTCTTCTTTTAATTATTATGGTTTGCAATACAGATACTGAGAGGTTATCATGTTTGGTCTTTTTATCTACTTTCAGCACACATCTCCCACCCAAGAGATCCCTCCAATCATCATTAACTTTAGTGATCACTTCTCTATTCCAGCTGCCTTCTCCCCCAGCTCATGAGGCATACTTCCAACTATGGAGCAATCTTCTGGCCCTCATCTCTACTGTCCTTGGGTGTTAATCTCATATTATGTTATTTTATATTCCACAAATGAGTGCAATCATTCTATGTCTGTCCCTCTCCTTCAGACTCATTTCATTTAGCAAAAAATTCTCCATGTCCATCCACTTATAACATATACCATGACTTCATCTTTCCTAATAGCTGCATAGTATTCCATTATGTAGATGTGCCAAAGTTTCTTTACCCAGTCATCTGTTCTTGGGCACTCACTTTCCTAGTTTCTTAGAGTAGCTCAAATGAGGGCTTTGCATGAGAGAAAATAGTATTCTATCTCGGGCATCACATGGAATCGTAAGTACTGCCAGTAGTAATTCCCAAGTACTGCCAGTAGCAATTCCCAAGAATAAAGCCTCAGCATTACTTTTCTCTCAGCACCAGAAATAAAAACATAAGAAAATTGAAACACCAAGTCTCCATAACCCAATTTCAAAGAATATAGAAAGAAACATAAAATATGCAGGGTATAGATGATTTAAGAGGAAATTTATGTTTGGAGGAAGTTGGAACAAATTACTGACCTATACACAAATGTAAATAAAACTTAAACTAAGGAAATAATAAAGCTATATTTTCAAGTTAAGAAAATATTGTATAAAAAGAAAGCATAATCGTCAAAAGAAAATATAATCATCATGTTCTATGTAACATGAAATGTAAAAATATTTATCTAGTCACAACTATGTAGACATCAATTCTTTAATTAACCAAAATTTGGTATATTAAGAGAATGAGAAGAAGGAAATTATGTTTGTGTTGGAAGCATGTTATAAGTCTTCAAAAACTGTAAAAAACTTTAAAAAAATCAATAAATAACATTTTTTTACATTATTTAAAGTACAAAGTTAAACACAAAACAAATTGTTACAAAAATTTAAAAGTTGTTAATAGGAAATAGCATTGATATTTTATTATGAATTTTAGGACTCAACGATTACTTGAAACCACTATATTTATTACATTGATAAAAATTAAAAATACTGGGGCTGGAGCAATAGCACAGTGGGGTAGGGCGTTTGCCTTGCACGCGGCTGACCCAGGTTCAATTCCCAGCATCCCATATGGTCCCCTGAGCACAGCCAGGGGTGACTCCTGAGTGCAGAGCCAGGAGTAACCCCTGTGCATCGCCGGGTGTAACCCAAAAACCAAAAAAAAAAAATTAAAAATACTAAAATAGAAGTGCAGATAAATGTTAGAGTTTATATTCTGTGTAGGATAAATATTGCCTGGAGATCAGTTAAAACCCAGAAAAGGGGAAAAGATGGTCTTTATAGTAATTATGGACTGGATCAGTAAGAATAAAAGGTATCCAGTATGAGAAAGTAGAACAATATAAAAGTGTATTTAAAATGTATACCTATTTCCTTCTCATTCTACCTCTGTTCTTGCAATAACTGGAAATAGTTTATTTTTTTGTGGTGGTGGGCCTCACACATCAAGGCTAGGATAGTGGAAGTTAAGGATTAGACTCACACTGGTGTGGGTGGTATGAAGATTAACCTCAGAACCTCAAACAGCAAGATACATGCTTTATAATTTTTTTATAATTTGAAAAATATCATGAAAATGAGATAACTAAGAAAACAAAATTGTTTTATAATTACAAAATTGGAGTGATAGCACAGTGGGTAGGGCATTTGCCTTGTACACGGCCGACCCGGATTTGATTCCTCCATTCCTCTTGGAGAGCCCTGCAAGCTATGAGAGTATCCCGCCCGCATGGCAGAGCCTGGCAAGCTACCTGTGGTGTATTCGATATGCCAGAAACAGTAACAACAAGTTTCACAATGGAGACGTTACCAGTGCCCACTCGAGCAAATCGATGAACAATGGGATGGCAGTGCTACAATTAATTACCATGCAAAATATTAGGGAAGTGATTTTCTTTTTGTCTAAAAATAATCTACTTTTTGATGAAAAACAGTGAACTTATTTGATCACCTTAATTTAGGGAAGACATTACATTAACTTGAAACTGAGAAGTGTTCCTTCCAAAGATCAGCTTTATTATAAGATAAGGAAATGGGTTGCAAGAGGGTAAGGTGCTTGCCTTGCACACAGCCAACCTGGGGGTGATCCCCAACAACACAAAGATTCTCAGGTCCACACCAGGGCTAATTCCTGACGAGAGAGCCAGGAACAAGTCCTGAAGACAGTCAGATGTGGTCAGAGTCCCCCCCACACCCCACACCAAATCATGTAAATAAGCCCGTCTCAAAAATAGTCAATAAGAGAAAAAAGAACAGAAAGAAACAAGGAAGGAAGGAAGGAAGGAAGGAAGGAAGGAAGGAAGGAAGGAAGGAAGGAAGGAAGGAAGCTGGAATTTTTAGAAAATGCTGTGAGAAAAGTAGAGGTAAATTAATAAAAATTAACTCAAATTCATGTGAACTACTTTTTAAAAAGCATTAGAAATTTTGTTGTTATAATTTAGCTCAAGTATACAATAGTGTTAACATTTATGGTTTTGATATTCACAGCTATGGTACCTCACCACCATCACAGCACCCAAGATTATCCACTAATATTCTTGTTACTTTATCCCGTCTCTGCTCTTTCCAACTGTTTGATCACCTCCAGTTTATAATCCAAGTCCAAGGACTTATCATTATTTGATATTCTCTAGTCCCTTGTTTAGTTTCTCTATGTACCACAGTTTTTTATTAAAAAAATAGAGATAAAATAAAACATAGATGATGCTACTTGAAGGGGGAGGGGGGAGGCAGGGAGCACTTGCCTGAGGGCAATTCATAAATTCCAGCACTGAATTTTAATGATATATGTACAGGCAAGATTTATTTTGTGTATGATCTTAATATGAATTATCTGCACCAACAGGTGTGAGGTCATCGAATCTTTGTCTGAAATACATTGTAAATTGAATTGAACAGCATGGTAAACAGGTAGGATGCTGATAACAATTTATAGCCCAACTGGGGCATTTTGAGAGAGAGCCTAAGTGGATGCCTAATAATTATAGCTCCAGATTGTGACTGGTCGAAAGCAGATTAAAGGCATGGCCAGCCTACACAGAGATGGCTTCTTATGCTGCGCGACAGTACTTCATCTGGATAGGCAGCCCGCAATACGCAGCTGTGTTGATTTTTAAAGCATACCTAATTGAAGAACATCTGGTGGCAGGTAGCCAGCCCATTAAAAATCAATTATACTCAATGACTTGCATCTGAGCCATACTGCACCAATTTCCTTGCACTCATCAGATCCACATGTTCCTGAATAAACACATATACCACTCAAGTCAATGCCTTTGAACTTTGTGTGGTTGGAAGTAAATTTCATCTGTAGCGTTCCTCTGACCCATGGTGAAGAGATGAATTCCTGTTGATCCACCCTGACAGTTGACAGGTCAAGTGACCAAGCAGCTGTCTGAATAAGGCTCTAAATTCATGGATAACCAGAGCATTCGGGGCTCTATGTGACCTTCAGAGCTGCATAATATGTCTATAAATAGAAGAGACCGGGTAATAAAAACTAAGGTACTATAATCATGAACTAGACTGATGATATGATAAAAGAATCAGAAGCAAGTAGTTAAGGATACAATTTTACAATAGGATATAGAAGATTTTTTTATACAAAACTTGGTTCAGAATCTGGTTACATGCTCCTATGTCAGGGCTATCTGAAAAATATATAAAAGAAACATTAATATACCGTCCAGTTTCTTCTGTAATCAAAGGAGCAATGGCAATAGAGGTGGATTGATTGAGAGAACATGAGATGCTAGTGTTGTCTAGATACCATCCTGAAGAAAACCAAAATCTGATAAGAGTATCATTGGGTCAGAACTTGCATAGTAGCAGAATATCTGCAGTAATCCATGTACATCTGACTGGTGTGACAGGTATTGTATAAAGATCATTTAATTCAACAATAAAAGTTATCTCTTAAAAATAACTATATTGGGGCTGGAGTGATAGCACAGCGGGTAGGGCATTTGCCTTGCACGCAGCCAACCCGGGTTCGATTCCTAGCATCCCATATTGTCCCCTGAGCACTGCCAGGGGTAATTCCTGAGTGCAGATCCAGGAATAACCCCTGTGCATCGCCGGTTGTGACCCAAAAAGCAAAAAAAAAAAACAAAAAAAACCCCTATATTAATGACCACTTATTATTACCTTTTATTTTTCCAGTAGTGAAAGGACTATTCACTGCAAATGCTTTATATTTTATCTAAGATTTCAAAGGAATATGACAAAAAAAAAAGGAAAAAAGGGTAAAGACAATGTTATGGATTTGGTAGAAACAGAAATGCAAATATCTGTGGGCATTAGAGAGTTAACTGCTTTGCTATACTTTGCTATATTAAGTCTCTAATGCCCACAGATTTTTACATTTCTGGTTCTAGAATAGAACATCTAACAATTGTCTATGTATAATTATAATTTAATTCTTAAATTAGAAATTATTAGAGAGGGCACGAGAAATAGTACAATGGCAGGGTGTTTGTCTTGTATGCAGCCTATCCCCCGAACGCCACCAGGAATGATCCCTCAGCTCAGAGCCAGGATTAAGCCCTGAGTACTGCCTGGTGTACCAATGAAATATTTTTAAAAGAAATTAATTTACATCATTTTAATCTTCATTTTAATGTATGACTATTTGAAGACTTGAAGGATGATCCAAGGTCATATTTGTCTTAGATGGTGTATCTTAAAAATGGAGATCAGAGACTCATAGCCAAATCTCCTGGTCCTAAACTGACTGATGAATTTTCTCAACTGTTTAAAGTGGAGGGCTTATATTTTATATTGACATATTTATGAAGAACTAAGCTTGAGCATGGCATAAAAAACATGGTGAACCTTTAGAACTGAAATGTAAGCAAACTAATGCTTATTAAAACAAGTTAACTACTCTTTCTTCTGATGGGTTTAATAGTCCATCATTTGACTTTTGTAATTTCTTATAACATCCACTTATATATTCAGTATTGTATCTAAATTCATGCTGCTATATTCACATGTGTATTTATTGTAAAATATTACAATTTTATATAAATTTTAAAAAATGAAGTCAAAATATTCAGTTGCTTTCCAAAACATATAAAATTCGTAAAACTAACCTTCATAAAATACATAAGTAAAATTTATGTCAAGTATCCATATTTTATACTATTTTAATCATTTCACTTCAGTTTCATTTTTTAAATTACCTGCTCAGTCATCAGAAATCTTCATTTTAGTTTCACGCCATTCTAAGAAATAATCATTCAAGCACTTTATGGTATGGTGTGACTTTTTCTGACAACATCTGTTGCTCTGAAAGAGAAAAGTACCCAGATTGATAAAAGGGGTATTTTCTACTCTTTTACCCATGCTGAAAAAGATGGACCAGAGAGCTGTACAACCCATAACAATGTGAAAATCTTTATATGAAGTTGTTCACCAGAGACTTGTCAATAGGCTGAGCCATATTGGATCTGGCAGTCTTTCTACTGGGACAGTATTTGCCTTGAAGTACTATCTTTTCTCTTTTTCAATGTCAGCCTGAAGGCTCTTAGACAACATATGTTCATTTCATGTCTTAGAGATATTGCTTCTGGTATTGCAAATGCATTACCACATTGAGCTTTTTTGTAAAACAGATGGTACATATTAAGGTCTCTGTTTCTTGTACGATTTCTGTAACAATGGCACTGCATTCTTCACATTGACAAAAGTATCATCAGCATCATGCAGTGCAGCCCTAGATTATGTCAGGATGGTAAATGAACGCTTCAAACAGAAAGATCAATGATGAAGGTGAACTAAACCTCTTGGAGAACTCCAAATTGACTAACTAAATATGGTCACTCTTTTTTGTTTGTTCTCTTTGACTTTAGTTAGATAATTCCCAGCTCTTCTATCCTTTCTAGTAAAAATGACTTTTCTAGTAAAGCAATTGTATATATGCAGAACAGTCAATTTTCAGAAATGATGTTATAAAGTAGATTCTCCTGACCTCTCAATGCAATGTCTCAGTGTAAGTGATGGCTTAAGAATTAAAAACATGTATAATTTGGAAGAAAGTCATTCAGCATAATTGGGATCACTCTTAAAAGCCAGGTTACCATCAAGGTTGAAAATTCAGATTTGTATTTTCTTAAATGAGCATATTACAATAGCTGTAATTATGGAATATCTATTTGGAATACTTGATAATGTACACTAAAGGGAAAAACAACTAAAAATTTGGGATACAGCAAATTATGAATCTATATACCTCATCCTCCATATGTCATTGGCCATAGAAAGGACAAATAATCTCTGCTCTAATGTTGGATGCCGGCATTCAGAATTTTGATTTTTTTCTATTTTATAAAATATATATACTCATTTCAAGATCATTATACATATAAGATAGAATGATCTTGAAATATATCTTATATATAAGATAGAATGTTCTTGAAATAAGGACATATATTTTATAATTTGCTTGTCATCCTTGCACAGGGGCCATGCTGATCTCACCCACATGGCAGAGCCTGGCAAGCTACCCGTGGTGTATTTGATATGCCAAAAGCAGTAACAACTAGTCTCACAATAGAGACGTTACTGGTGCTCACTTGAGCAAATCGATGAGCAACAGGATGATAGTGATGCAGTGACAGAGATTTTATACTGTGGGGCCATAGCACAGTGGTTAGGGAATTTGCTTTTATGTGGCGGACCCAGGTTTGATTCCTCCTTTCCTCTCAGAGTGCCCGGCAAGCTACCGAGAGTATCGCACCTGTGGCGCAGAACCTGGCAAGCTACTCATGGCATATTCGATATGCCAAAAACAGTAACAAGTCTCACAGTGGAGACATTACTGGTGCCTGCTCGAGCAAATTGATGAACAATGGGATAACAGTGCTACAGTTACTTTTGTTGCTTTATCTTTCTTTGAGCACTTTTTAAAATATATTTTAATTGAAAGAATGAAACAGTATGTGATTAAAAAACAATAATCCATCAAATTTAAATTATATGACAGAAACTTTTCTGAAAAGTAGAATGTGAGCAAGAAAAGGGACAGAGAATTCCCACTCCTTCCTATTCTTGCTTTAGTGAGGACATAGAAGATAATTCTTAAAATTTATAATGATGTTATACATGACATACAAACTACAAAAAGAGGAGCAACTGGTCTGTTTTCTAGCATAAACATTTGACAAACAAGTATCCAAGTAATAAAGAATTAATATCATATGGATGCTCACTAATTTACATTACTTTTGGATTATATGTTACAAAAATAGGCTTTCAATTTATTTCAGGTAATTTCTAAGCCTCTGACCAACAAAAATACTTTCCCAGAAATAATATTTCATTGGAATATTTGGGGGGTTGATACCCTTTGAAATCACATAAAAGTATGTGTAAGACTTTGTGAATATTGTTGTCAACAGTAGTCTGCTTTCTAGTGTGTGAAAAACATCCTGCTCGACCAAGTGAAAGCAGTGTGATAAGATTTTGTTTAAAAAGTTTCCATCTGATAATAAAGCAATGCATGTGTAAAAGACTGAATGATAGAATAAGATAGTGTTCCTCAGAAAATTTAGATGATATAAAAATATTAGGTTCTACATTCAGAAGAGTTAAGAACCATCAAAGACATGTATTAAAGATTTTGTAGAAGAGTCAAGAATTAAACTAAGCCTTGGAAACATATACAACATGGAATATATTGTCTTCCTAGTTTATGTTAGTGCCTTATTTGGAAGCAAGCTCTATGGAACACCCATAATAGCAGGACATAAGGCATTTAGAAAATCTATACACAGTTCTTTGAGAACAGGCATGAATAGCAGGGAACGAAAACTTAAATACAGAATGGATGCTTACTCTGCAGAAGACAAATGACTTCCCCTTTACCATGAAATGGAGCAATATAATTAACCTGCCACCAGGTCCTAATGTATACAATGCCATAACTGGTATTTAGCGTTAGTCATTGTTGATAAATTGTGCACTCGATGCACTCCACAATGAAGTCATATTTGGTGCAGAGACGCCCACATTGTTGAGACCATTTATAACTTTTATTCTGTCTCCTGACTGTGTGTTCAAGAATCAGCGGAGTGCAATGGAAGGAGGTGCCCTAGATCCAAAGAGAGACTCATTGGGATTTTTCCAATGACATCCATATGTGATACCAATATTTTTAAGGTTTTTGATCACTGTGAGTAGGCCATTTGTTAATCTACTTTACAATCTTCCCTGACACTTATTATTCAGGTATTCTTCTTCTATATGCATCATCATCTTGCTGCATCATGAGACACTTTCAAGTAATTATTGAACTCATAAATTAATCCCATCTTCTGACTGGGCAAAATAAATATTTTCTTAAAATGTTTCCCCCGCCTGAAATGACTCAGGTGTTGTAATAAAATAGCAACCCACTTTTATCTGGTATGACATATTATGTCAACTATTGTTCAAATTTGAGATTTGAGATTTTGTTTATTCTTAGCTAACTAGTGAATAGAAATGGACTTGGAGGTTTCATGTGTTTTAAAAGGTAGTCTGTCAGGAATAATTACATAGTAGTACAAGCTCTATATGGTTCAGTTTTGAGAATTGCATTGCAGTACTTTGATCAAAATCACTCCGAGAAGGCAGAATGTGGTTTAGAGTTAATGCATGTGTGAAACCATGGGTTTAATCTCTGGAACCTCAAAAAAGAAAAGAAAAAGTAAAAATATAAACTAAAATAACTAGTGGAAAAAGACAAATTTAAAAATTGTATTTAATAAAAAAGAATTACCAAGGGGGACTGGTGCAATAGCACAGAGGGTAGGGTGTTTGCCTTGCACGTGGCCAACCTGGGTTTGAATCTCAGCATCCCATATGGTTTCCTGAGCACTGCCAGGGGTAATTCCTGAGTGCAGAGCCAGGAGTAACCCCTGTGCATCGTTGGATGTGACCCCCCCAAAAAAAAAGCAAAAGAATTACCAGCTAAGGCGTTTGCCTGGCACGCGGCTGACCCGGGTTTGATTCCTTCGTCCCTCTCAGCCTGGCAAGCTACCGAGAGTATCCTGCCCACACAGCAGAGCCTGGAAAGCTACCCATGGCGTATTCGATATGCAAAAAACAGTAACAAGTCTCACAATGGAGACATTACTGGTGCCTGATTGAGCAAATCGATGAACAACAGGACAACAGTGAAGTGCTACCTCGAAAATAACAGCTGTATTATAACAGGAGTGGGGGTGGGAAGGGATTGTTCTGCTACAAGAAACAGTAAAATTTTGTTAGAGATACAAACAAAAGTTTGCCACCAAACATCATGAATATAAACTCATATCCCCAAAGAAGTTGTGCTTCCTTTGTCAAAATAGACTCAAAGCCATATCAAAGAAAACATTTCATTTTATTGATTATTTGATTGAAATAATTTGAAATTCTGTTAAGCATACTTCATTTATTTAGCCCAAATTATGCATTTTTTTCTTTTTCAGACTATATGGGTTCAAATTTTAATCACCATAGTATAATGGACGCTTATATAAGTTGTCTTCTTTCCAAAAGGAAGTATTAAGAGGGAGCATTTTAGAGGAGCTTAGATTTTGTTTCTCAGTTTCCATATAAATATTCTTTTGCTTATTTGTTTGTTGAGCCACACTCACAGCATGTTTAGAGCTGACTCCTGGCTCTGTACTCTGGGATCACTCTTGGTGGGGCTCAGGGGACTATACACGGTGTAGGGGGTAGACCCCAGGTCAGCCATATGCAAGGCAAGCACCCTACCATCTGTAATATTGCTCTGACCTTAAATATACACATTTTTAATTGCTTGGGTTCCACATTTTCCCTTTCTGTGCCTTTTCTAGAATGAAAGATAAGGGTGACTTATCATACAGCAGGCAAAGTATCTTTTTAAAAAATAATCTCACTCTGACCATTCTAATCAGTAAAATCATTTATACATGAAATCAAATTATGAGCTGTGATTTTATGTCACGGCTTTGAAACTATATTGAGATTGTCTCTTACTTTTCTGCTCTAATTAATTAATACTGATAGAAAAACTAATTATGAACTGATGCTAAGTATTCTAATTTTGAGCTAAAGGGCAGAGAGCATGATAACCAAATTCAGTGCTTTGTGAACTTCTACAATTTTTTAATAATTATGTAACTTAATGCTAATCCTTTGTTAGCCTCACCTTACCAAACTATGGAGACAAGGAATACAGGTGCTAAGAGTAAGAGTAGGCAAGCTGAGTTTGGATTCATTACTCAGTTTTGACAGACCTAAAACCTAACAGTTCATTACTTCATTTATGACCAGCTACCTAGTCTACTGGTTACACTGGGAGAGTAAATAAGACACTGAATTTAGAGAAACTTAGATGGCAGATTTTGATCAAAATATAATGTATCACTTGTATCATTTGTCATCCCGTTGACCCTTGATTTGCTCTAGCAAGGGCCAGTAATGTCTCCATTTGTCCCTGTTGCAGCCTAGTGTAGTCCAATGATATTTGCTCGATCCAGGAACAGGAAGAGCCTCAAACCATTCATTCAGGCTTTTGATGAAGAAGTTTGACCATCTCGTTGTTGGGCGGACATGCGGTCCTTTGACATCCTGTGGAATCCAGTCAGTAACAGCTCTAGTCCAGCGGTCATCTCTGAATTGCATCACATGTCCAGCCCATCTGATTTTTGATGCCTTGGCAAATGAGACAGCGTCCCTGATTCTTGACCATCAATGGAGGTTGGGACTCTGGATTCCTTCTCTCACTTGAGTGAAATGCGATACTCCAAGCATAGCTCCTTGGATTCCTCTTTGGGATACCTGAATAGCATTCTCATCCTGTTTTCACAGGGCCCAGGTCTCTGAGGCATATGTTAGTGCAAGAAAAATGGTGGAGTCAAAAAAGATGTGCCCAGAGCCAGAGGTTCTTCATCTTTAACCCTTCTTCAACACTCTTGAAGGTATTCCACGCTGCTCTCTTCCTCCTGTGCAGTTCTGGTGCCAAGTCATTCCTCGTGTTGAGTTCTCTACCCAGATACACAAAGCTGCTGCATTCGGAAGCATTCATTCCATTGAGAGTAAATGGAACATCAGGGACTAGTTCGTTTTTCATGATCATTGTTTTGGTGAAATTCAGCTGCATTCTGGTCAAAGTCGGCCAGCATTTGTGCCGCTTGGCTAATGTTTGGTGTTATTAGAACGATGTTATCAGCGAAGCAGACATGGTGTAGTTGCCGACCATCTATCTTCACTCCCATTCCTTCCCATTCCAGTCATCGCATGACGTTCTCGAGGGTGGCACTGAAGAGTTTCGGTGAAATGGTATCACTCTGCCAAACTCCTCTCTTTACATCAATGATCAATTTTTGTAGAATGGTGAGATCCTGGTGGTGAATCTGTAATACAGCTCTTGGAAGATCTTGATGTACTGAGTTTGAACGCCCTGTTTGACTACGGCTTCGATGACTACTTCAGTCTCAATAGAATCAAAGGCCTTCTTTAAATCGATGAACGTTAGACAGAGCGGCATCTTGAACTCTCCCAAAACCTCAATGAGTTTGGTCACTGTGTGGATATGGTCGATTGTGCTGAATCCTTTTTGGAATCCAGCTTGCTCTCATGGTTGTCCTTTGTCTAGTGTTTCGCCTATTCTATTCAAGATGACTCGAGTGAACAACTTGTAGACGATGGACAGCAAACTGATTGGGCGATAGTTGCTAATGTTGTGAATGTCTCCCTTCTTGTACAACAGAACTATCCTGCTTGTTTTCCATTGGGACAAAACTTGCATTCGGACAGGTAGCATGTGAAGAGCCGAGCCAGTGCATTGATGAGTACCGGCTGTAGATTCTTCAAGTGTTCAGGTCTGACCTTGTCTGGACAGGGTGCTGTAGGAGTCTTTACTGAGGAAATGGTCTGTCGGATTTTGGAAGGGAGGACGTTGATAATAACAAATACATCCTGCAGAATTTAATATGTGGGCAGGTGGATGTGGCTGTCAAAGAGATCTGAGTAGAAGTCGTGAGTAATCCTCTCCATTGCCTTTCTGGAAGATGTGTTAGATCCATCAGGATGTCGGAAGGCAGTCATCTTGGTCTTGTAGTTGGCGAAGAATAGGGGAGCATTGCGAATACTTTTCCCGGCTTCTGCTGCATTGCCCAACACTGGTATTCTTCTATGAAATAATAATAGAAGTCCTGGAATAATAATAGAGAGTGTAAGGCACTTGTCTTGTTGGTAGTTGATCTGGGTTTAATTCCCTGTACCCTACATGGCCTTCAGATGCCTGCCAGGAGTGAACCCTGAGCAGAGAGCCAGGAGAAATCCATTAACACCATAGGGTGTGGCCCCAATAAAAGTAACAAAGAATTAATGCAATCTTACTCTTACGTTTAAAATTCAACAAATAGTTGAATATAAATTTTGACTTCAAGTGAAGCCAGTTTCATTTGTTTTTCTATATGTAAGATGATTAGAATATAAATTGTTATACAAAACTATTATATAACAAACTTTATGTACTATGACATAAACAGCATAGAAGTCTCCTTTAATATTTATTAAATGATGGGAATTTGTGGCAGTGAATCATCTTAATTTTTTTCCTGGAAATGTTTGCATTTTATCTTTATTTTGAAAGAATAATTTTGTTCTATTTAGAACTGAAGAGTCACAGTATTTCTTGTTGTTAGGGAGGAGAAACTCCCAAGAAGTGAAAAGGAGGAGCAAAGTGCCAAGGCCCTGTGATGCCAAGAATTATACTGCAACACTCTGGTTCCTCAAGGGTTATGCCCAGCAATTCTCAAAGACCATGAATGAAGTGTGAGGGTTGAATTGGAATGAACTGCATCCAAGTCATTCACCTTAACCATTATTTTAGCTCTCTAGTTCCTGAAATGACAATTTTGTTTTGTTTGTTTCAATCTTTAGCACATAAGCTTAAATAGTATTTGTCAGTCAACGTGTAAATTGTAAATATCAATGTACTCTTCTGTTTTGATGACTTTTCTTTTTAATTTTCACCCATTTGACTATCCTGCATCTTTAAGAGGTTGTCTTTTTACTTTTTAGAAATGAATTTTAATATCTATATTTTAATATCTACATTTATGTGTCCTACAAATTTGGGGGACTGGAGTGAAAGCACAGCAGGGTACGGTGTTTGCCTTTCATGCTGCCAACCCAGGTTTGATTCCCCTGTCCTTCTCAGAGAGCCCAGCCAAGCTACTGAGAGTATCCTGCCCACGCAGCAGAGTCTGACAAGCTACCCATAACGTATTCGATACGCCCAAAACAGTAGCAACAAGTCTCACAATGGAGACGTTACTGGTGTCCACACCAGCAAATCGATGAACAACAGGGTAACAGTGCTATAGTGCTACAAATTTTAGAACATTTTCTGCATCAACTACTATAATTGTGTTTTCCCCCTTAACTTGCTGTATTCCCTCGTAAGATTTTAATGTGCATTTGACATTTTGATGATATTTTATGGATTTCTGATTTTCTGTTAATTTATTTCAACCTCTTACCTCTTTTAAGATTGGATATTTTTTATTGAAATAAATTAGTTTATCTACTCTTAATGTCTGTTATGTACAGTCTGAAGTAAAAGTGATTGGCTAAAGTTTTGTTTAAGATACAGATTGCTATTTTTCTGCAGATAATTCCTATCATGCTGCCTAATCTACAATAAAAGTTAAAAACACACAAATAAGAATAACATGATTCAAGAGAAGGTCACAGATACATAATAAAGAGAAAGCAGATTCAATAAATGCTTAATAGTTGTCCTTAAGGAAATTCAAAGCAACGTAGCATTCTATTACCAAAATTTGTAACACAAGGACTTATTGGTAAATCTACAGTGAAAAAGAATAATGAATTCTGACTGGAGAGTTCATATCTATAAAAATGTAAAGTAAACTCCATTTTTTATTCTATGAAACTTTAAGTTATGTAATTTATTTGTGATAAACCCAAGCATAAAGAAACAAAATATAATAAATTTTGGTCATCGCATTTTTTGGATCATTCTATCATTATTGTGTGCATGTTATAATATTTAACTATTATTTCGCATCTCATTGAGGACCAGTCTCTCAGGACCTTAGCAGTTAGGTAAAAACATGTGATCAAAAGAATTTTTAAATTTCCAGAATATTGTATTTCAATTAGAGAATGAATATGAGACCATGATATATTTTATCTTAGAAATAAAAAGAAGCAGTATTTTAAATGACTCCATAAGGAATTAGTGTTTTAAGGTAGAAATGTACAAAGTTCAAATCATTAATGTCAGAGAAATGAACACTGGAATCAAACAACTATCACTGTCACTGTCACTGTCATCCCCTTGCTCATCGATTTGCTCAAGTGGTCACCAGTAACGTCTCTCATTGTGAGACTTATTGTTACTGTTTTTGGCATATCCAATACGCCATGGGGAGCTTGCCAGGCTCTGCCGTGTGGGAGAGATACTCTCTGTAGCTTTCCTGGCTCTCGAAGAGAGGCAGAGGAATCAAATATGGGTCATGGGTCGGCCGTGTGAAAGGCGAATGACCTACTGCTGTGCTATCGCTCCAGCCCCAAACAACCATATTTAAATATTTGATTTTGGTTATTATTAAACGCATTTAATAGAAGCAAAGAGACTAGAAATGTTATCAAAAGAAGAAAGACTTGTATTATTTTAAAATCGCAAAGACTGAACAAAACAAATTGTAATTCCTACTCTAAGATAATCACTAAGAAGCAGGGCGATAGCTTAAAATAATAGAACATATTCCTTGCTTGCTTGAGGCCTCTACTTTGATCCCCGGATGTACACAGTCCCCAAACCACTGATAGATATGGTCCTAGTGGCCCCCAACATCTCTGTGTCTGAGATTGAATCTACACTGCTTTGAACAGACCTGAGCGTTGAACCTTCTGGTCTAGCTGTCTGAATTACATAGGGAATGATCCATGGGCCATCTACTTAGGTCAATTCCTAGGTCATTAAACTTACCCCAAGGGGAAGTTTTTAGCTAAAATTATGCCACCCTCATGAATAATTTTCTCCCCAATACCTACTTAAGTAGGAATAAGAAATTCTTTTATTTATTTATTTTTTTATTAATTTATTCTTTTATTGAATCACCGTGTGGAAAGTTACAAAGCTTTCAGGTTTAAGTCTCAATTATACAATGCTCGAACACCCATTTTTTCACCAGTGTACAAGGAATAAGAAATTCAATGGCTGTTTCTCTGAGAATATGAGATCACCCGAGGAACTTATTTCTTTGCCATATAATAGAAAATTATTAAAACATCAAAGGAAACTTTCAAGTGAAATTTAGATACTCTAAATAATAAATACCCACCAAAATGTCTAACATTATTTCTATGTTAGCTGTAGACTAGGTCACTATTTCATATTGTAGAAAAAAAAATCAGTAACACTCGATGGAAAGTATACAGTGAAAACCAGAAAGTCCAAGTTTGTCAGGAAATCAACCAGTGAAACAATCATCAGGGATATGTTATAATTCATATGGTTATGTCCAGGTTCCTGAATCAGGAATAAATAGAAAAAAATGAAATGAAAATTTGTGTATTCATATAAAAACTTTATGAAAAGTTTCATTTTTTTAATATTTTAAGATTATAGTTAGCGAAGGACAGGCAGGCATTGCAAATAGTTTTGCTGGCTTTGCTGCATCGGCCAACACTGCTGCTCTTCTCTCTTTGAAGTCTTCCTTTATCACTTCTCTGCACAGTTTTGCTAGCTCAGGCGTTAGCTTGTGATTGCTCGAGGCTTGTGCCAAATCATGTTGGCGAATGAGCTCAAGAGTTTCCGAAGACAGGCGTCAGACTTCTTCGTCAAGACCCTGAATGAACAGTTTGAGGCTCTTCACGTTCCCGCAGCGAGCAGACGCCATTGGGCTACACTAGTATGCGACAGGGACGGATAGAGATGTTATTGGTTTGCTCAAGCAAACCGATGAGCAATGGGATGACAAGTGATACAAGTGATTTTAAGATTGAAATAGAGACTGGACAGTTAATATAACAGGTAAGCCACTTGCCTTGCAAAGGGATGACCTGGAATCACCATATGGTCCCCTGAGCACCACCCAAAAGGGTCTTGAGATCAAGCAAGTCCTGAGCACTGCCAGATGTGGCCAAAGAAATTAACTGAGCATAAATTTGGAGAAACATAGCAAAGCTCAAATTCTAACATACTGGTAAGCTGTTTTCATTTAGACCAGTATATAATATTAAGACAAAATAGATTTGTAAAGCAATATTTAGTCAACAATTGAATGTTTATACTTTAAATTTGCTCTTGTCTCTGGACTTATCTAAAGGATTCCAGATAGCTTATTTTGATGTACTTAAAATGCAGACCAAAATACACATTAATGTTGCTAATGAAATTTGAGAATCATACATTTATGTATTTAAAGCCCCACAGACCCTAAACCCTCAATTCCAAACTACCTGTGATCCAAATCTAGGTTATGTCTCCTGACATGAATCAATTACCCTGTAACTCCCTTGATTACACTAAACCTTGTTTACCTGAATGTTTTGCTATCCCAGAACATTTCTGATAAATAGCATTATGCAATCTGATATGCACAAGTGCACCTTTGAGTTACATGCATTATGAATTACAATCATCTCCTGCACACCTGTCACTTTGACATTACCTGACTATAGTATGCAGTCAACATTAACAGGCAATGCAAATCATTGTCTGTAAAGTGCTTGATTGTGTTGCTAATCTTTTGTTGTATGTTCTCTCACATAGGAATACAGGATAAGTTTTATTTAAAACTATGAATATAGGAAAAGTTTATTTAGAAATAAATGAACTTAAAAAACATTATTTAATTTTAATAAAATAATTTTAAAATATAATTAATTAAATGCTTTAATAAATAATTAAAATAATAAAATAGATTTTATTTAATAGCATAATTAAATAGTTTATTTAGCTCTATTGAGTATATTCCTATTATATATAGTATATTTAGCATGTAGTTATACGGTATGTTTCCTCTATTAAAAATTCTATTTAGTTCTATCAGAGACATATATCTTATGATTGGATCCAGTTTGACATTAGGATACTTTAATAAGCTCAATAGTTGATCAACTCAATAAGATTTGTTCTATAATTTTTCTTTCTTCAGTACTGAATGATTTTTAAAAATGATATGTGTGTGCTTTAATTACATTATTAAACAGTTTATTATTAACAGTCAAATAATTGAATTTTCACTAAAATTTGTTTAGATTTCCACCCTCTCAAATTTATATGATTTTTAATTGATGAAATAACAGAATATGGGTCATTCATAAGTCAAATCTTCACATCAAAGAGAAACTATAATCAAGCCAATACTGGTAAGACTTTGATATTTTATTATTTACAGTAGTAGAGATTAATAAGTGATTTCTTACAGACTGGAGAGATTTAACCTGATTTAACAACTGAAAATAGGAAAGTATTATTTTTTAACTTCTTTTTTTTTTGCATATTTCTATAACCAATCAAGCTAGTGTATTGATATCATTGAAAGATATTTCTTAAAAAGAAGAGTAAAATAATCTTTATCCCCCCCACCTTTCAAAACAAGTATTGAGTATTAGGGGAGGACTTAAAGAGATGGAGTACATACTTGCAGGTCTGAGGCCCAGGCTCAATCCACAACACCGCATGGTCCTCTGACACCAAGTAATCACTGTCACTGTCATCCCGTTGCTCATCGATTTGTTTGAGCGGGCATCAGTAACATCTCTCATCGAGAGACTTATTGTCACTGTTTTTGGCATATCCAATACACGTGGGTAGCTTGCCAGGCTCTGCGGTACGGGCTCGATACTCTTGGTAGCTTGCGGGGCTCTCTGAGAGGGGTGGAGGAATCGAACTCGGTCGGTCTCGTTAAAGGCGAACGCCCAACCACTGTGCTATCGCTTCAACAATAACAAAAACAAAAAAATCATAAAGCAGTCTTGTCACTATCAAAACATTTAAATGTGGGTCAGGAATATTGTGCAGTAAAATAATTGTCTTGCAATTATGAGACTCTGTGTATGATCTCTGGCACAGAAAAAAAAATTAAAGGCAGAAAACAATTATTTGGGACCAGAGAAACATTTCAATAAGTTAATATGTACATTGTTCATGCAGGAGACCCAGATTTAGTCTCTAGCATTGCATGGTTTTCTGAGCACATCTTGGAGTCACTCTTGGAGCCAGAGCAATTTCTGAGTATTGCTGGGCATCCCCCACCCCCACTAACAAAGAAATAAATAAATAAAATAATGAAACGTATACATATGCAGCAAAAAATAATTCTAGAATAAGAAATTTATATAGGGCCAGATGATAAACCACTTGTCTTCTTCAGGTCTGATATAGGTTCAATCTTTAGCTTTATATATGGTCTCCTGAAACCCATTTGAAAACAAGCAGTTTGCAGCCAGAGAGATAGTAAAGCAGGAAGATTCTTTGCCTTTCATGTGGCCAACCTGGGTTCTATTCTTGGCATTCCATATAATCTCTTGTGCACCACTGGAAGTAATTCCTTAGTTCAGAGCCAGGAGTAACCCCTGAACTTTGCGGGGCATGACGCAACAAGGAAAAAAATAGTATTTTAAGAGATGAGGGGCATTTAAGCAGTGTTCAAGAGGCCCAGAGGAACCACAGGCAAATCTCTACCAACCACACCGATATGGTTCAGTCCCAAGAACCCCAAAGACGCGATGATGCTTAGGCCCTGCAGAGCCAGGATTACCCATGACCTCCCAATGGAGCTTACAGAAAAAAAAAAATATATATATATATATATATATATGTTATGAGCTGGAGCAAAGGCACAGCAGTTGAGGGTTCGCCTTTCATGCGGCCGACCTGTGTTTGATTCCTCTGTCCCTCTCGGAAAGCCCAGCAAGCTACTGAGAGTATCGAGCCCGCACCGCAGAGCTTGGCAAGCTACCTGTGTGTATTGGATATGCTGAAAACAGTAACAATCAGTCTCTCAATGAGAGATGTTACTGGTGCCCGCTCGAACAAATCGATGAGCAATGGGATGACAGTGACAGTGATATATTTTATAAAGAAATAAATTACATTAATCAATTCAGAAAATAAAAACATTTACTGATTGTTATAGCAAGAACTTGTCCCAGGTTGTGTCCGAGTAAGATAACAATAGTCTCATCAATCAATATATAACTCTCTGCAAGGGGTAACTTCAGGTTCCTAATAAATATACATCAATGTATTAGGTTAATTAGATCCAGGCAGATAATTTTTAACTTTTGTATTGATTACTGTGAGATAGACCCTTACAAAACTGTTCATGATTAGATTTCAGTAATACAGTGTTTCAACTCCCATCCCTCCACCAGTGTACATTTCCCAGCACGTGTCCCTAGGTTCGTCCCCAGATTTCCTCACCCCCCCACCCCGTGTCTACCTCTATAGAAGGCGTGTTTTCTTCTCTCTCTCTCTCTCTCTCTCTCTCTCTCTCTCTCTCTCTCTCTCCCTCTCTTTTTCTTTCTCTCTCTCTCTGTGTCTCTCTCTCTGTCTCTGTCTCCCTCCATCCCTCTCTCTACTTTTGGACATTGTGGTTTGCAATATTGATGCTGAACGTTTATCACGAATATCCCTTTTCCTACTTTTAACACTCAGTTCTTGTTCAGCATGATCATTTCCAGCTATTATTGTCATATTGGTCTCTTCTCTATCTTACCTACCCTCAGCCCCACACACACTTGTGGGTGGTTAGATCCAACCACTGACCAGTTCTCCTTACCACTGATTTCCCTGGCCATGCATAACAGTCTTCTACTATATATTTTTTATATGACACAAATGAACGCAGTCATTTTGTATCCGTTCTTCTCCTCCTGACTCAGCATGATATTCTCCATGTGCATCCATTTATAGACAAATCTCGTGATTTTATTTTTCCTAACAGCTGCATAGTATTCCATTTTGTAGATGTGTCATAGTGTCTATATCTGTTTGTCTGTTCTTGGGCTCTCAGGTTGTATCCAGATTCTGGCTATGGTGAATAGTGCTGCAATGAATAGTGCAGATGGCGTTTCTGCTGTGGGTTTTTGGACCCCCCCCCCGGATATATTCCTAGAAGTTGTAAACTCAAGTTCCAGTTTTTTGAGAAATGTCCATATTTTTTCCCAAAAAGGCTGTATCAGTCAGCATCCCCACCAACAATGAAGGAAAGTCCCTTTCTCCTGACATTCATGCCAACACTGGTTGCTTTTGTTCTTTTGAATGTGTGCCAATCTCTGTGGTGTGAGATATCTCATTGTTGTTTTGATCTGCATCTCCCTGATTATTAGTGAAGATGAAGAGCATTTTTTTTTCATGTGCCTTTTGGCCATTCAAATTTCTTCTTTGAAAAAGTTTCTGTTCATTTCACCACACCATTTTCTTATGATATTGGATGTTTTTTCTCTTGTAGAGTTCAATCAGTGCCTTGCATATCTTTGATGGTATCAGAAAGGTATTGGTTGAAGATTCTTTCTTATTCCATAGGCTGTTTTTGTATCCTGGTTACTGTTTGTTTGAGGTGCAGGAGCTTTTTAGTTTAAGATAGTCCCATTTGTTTTTCTTCGCTTCCACTTGCTTGGCCAGAGGTGTTTCATCTATGAAGACACCTTTAACTTCAATATCGAGGGTTTTGCGAATCTTTTCTTCAATGTACCTCATGTATTCTGGTCTAATATTGAGGTCTTTAATCTATTTTGATATTAATGAATATACACAGTCTATGACCTGAGGAGTCTGAGAGTTGATTGAAAGAAAAAGATATTTTCTTTGTATATTTATACTAGGCTTAAAACTTATGGACTTCTAAGATAAAAATTTCCAAACTTTGTACAAATTTTAATGTGCAACGAAAATAAAAAATTGATGAAAAATCCATCTAACCAAGAAATTAAGATTACTTATGCCTTCTCCTTTATATGTCTTTTGCTCACTGTATGCTCCTGAGCATACGTTTAATCTCTCTGATAACATATCAGTTAAAGCGAATCACGAAATCTCATTGATCATCGACTGGCTAGAGCGGTCTCAGTAACCTCTACATTCATCCTATCCTGAGATTTCAGAAGCCTCTCTCTTCTCAGCCTTCCCAACAATGCCTCATTGGAGGCTCTTTCAGGGTCAGGGGAATGAGATTCAGCTGGTTACAGGCTTTGGCATATAGATACACCATGGGAAGCTTGCGAGGCTGTGCCATGTGGGCAGGAAGCTCTCAGTAGCTTGCGAGTTTCTCTCAGAGGGAGAAGTAGGTTATAAGATATCTTCTGGGAGCTTGGTTTTAAGTCTCTGGATGTTGGCTGTTGATGGGATTACACACACCTGGGTTCCTCTGCCAGTACCTTCATGCGTGAGGCTTGTCTGAATGTGTGGAGAGGGGCCTTGAGCATGGCTGTGGCTAGGTTCTGATGGTCTTCGGCTGCCGGGAGTTCTGCTCGGGGCAGGAAGGGAAGCTAGAGCCCTCCCCTCCGAGGGGCCCCAGGGAAGACAGCTAGGCATGTGGGCAAGAGACTCTCTGGTTAAAAACTGGTTAATAATGAAGAATATCCAAATTCATTTTGAGGATAGGGGCAAATAAACAGTTGATATAGATTGGCTATGTAAAAATAGTGTATAAAACAAATTTTGCAAGAAATCAGACTAAGGAAATAAAGCCAATAATTTGTAGCATCTGCATCTTATAATAGTTAAAAATCTTTAATTCTACTTTATGAATTACATTTTAAAAATTAAGCCTGTACTTCTGTAACATAGTTAAAAATATACATTAAAAGTATAATGAGTGACTGAACTGGGGAGAAGAGCATTCCTGTTTGTTTAAACAAATAGAGGCTGTTTTATTAGAAAGACCAATCGTGAAATACAACTAAAAATGCCTTATTAAGTGATATTTTTAAAATTGAATTCATAAATTTAGAATTTTAAGTGATAGATTATTAAGTTCATGAAGTTATATATCATGATGATATGAATTAATGGCCTAATGTGTTTTTCAGGAAAATTCAATAGAGATATCTTTAAAAAAATCTTAGTTGCATTTCCTAGCCAAACTGAGATAAAATTAACATTGGGTGCTACTGGAGTTCAAACTGAGGCATCTTCTGATTGCCTGTATGTAAAAAGTCATTCTAAAACAAGAGAGCAGTTGTTTATTAACCACAGAGTAGCTGGGAGTCCTTTAGAAGCAGCAAAAAGCTACAAACTTCACCTGTAATATTCAAAGGAATTAGGTTTTTGTAGCCTTTTCTTATGCACTCTTTTCCAAAACCAATTTGCATAATTTGGTATAATTTGAAATGATTGACAGGGATTGCTAACTGTTGGGGTAGAAACTATACCCTCATAGTAGCTTACTAAGTCTCAAAGGCAAAGATTAGAATCTACTAACTTGTAGTGTGGGTCGAATTGATATTAGTTTAATAATCTGTAAACTATGCAAGAAAATGTAATTGTCTTTCATTACTAGATAGGCCTTCTACTTCAGCTTAGTCAAATGTATAATCTAAATAATTGAGTACCTCTGCATACCATAGAACATTTCCTCATATGCAAACACCATTTAATAGACAGTTAAATCCAAATAGATGGATAAAGGATGCCAGAATATAATTGGTTTGCTTGATTATTTCATTGACACCATTTTACTTAAAGAGTTAGTCTAGATAAGATATGATTTATTGTCATAAAATATTGAGTTTGATAGAATGAAGTTAAGGGATTTAATAACCTTTCAAACTTCACACATAAAAACTTAGAAAGAAACAAAATATCTATCAAATATTTGATTTTGTCTTCACTTAAAGCTGACCATTACAAACACTTGATAAAACTGAATTCTTATTACTTAAGGGCTTTTTAAAAAATGTTTCTTGGTCTCACAAAAGGTATTGAACTTCTACAAATCTTTGAAATAATAGCTAGAAAACGTCAATTAAAAAACAAATGAGAAGATATCATTAATGTGACTTTCAAAAAGCAGCTATGTTTCCAAGTCTCAGTTAGACTATAGTATATTATATGCACTGCTTGTGTCTTAACTAAAATCTAAAATTTCTGAGACTAAAGAAGTTCTGAGGGTCTGGAGAGATAGTATAGTGGGTAGGGAGCTTGCCTTGCACCTGGCTTACCCAAGTTCATTTCCTGGCACCCCACATGATATTCCAAGGAATGATACCATAAGGTATCCACTAAGAGTGATCTCTGAATATAGAGCCAGGAATTAGGCCCGAGAACTGCAGGATATGACTCAAGAACAAAGCCAGTGAAATAAATGAAACATGTAAAGACATTCATACACACACAGATACATAATGCCCCACATGCATGCATACATACACACGTGTATGCAGAAAAATACATCATCTCCATTTTACAAATTAGACTCCAGGTGGTAAAAAATCTAGTTCAAAGCTACAAATAACAAATGCAAATGATAAGCCTGGATTTTGAACTATTTTAACTGACAGATTTATGCTTTTTTTTCATTGACAAAGTGGCCAACACTTGACCCTTAAGTCTCTTAGAATAGATTAATCTTATAGATATAGATCTTAACATTTAAATTTTTTTGGTTTACAAAGTAGTCAAAAGTTTAAACATAGTTCTTTAAATATTTATAAGAGGTCTATCCATAAAATTGTATATTCTACTCTTGTAAAATCCACCACATCTGACTTGCCTAATCCCATTTCATATGATCATCATCATCATCATCATCATCATCATCATCATCATTGATCATCGAATTGATTGTCGAATTTCTCGAGTGGTCTCAGCAACCTCTCCATTTGTCCTATCCCTGAGATTTTAGAAGCCTCTTTCTACTCATCCTTCCCAACGATGCCGCATTGGAGCCTCTTTCAGGGTCAGGGAATGAGACCCAGCTTGTTGCTGGCTTTGGCATATGAACACACCATGGGAAGCTGCGAGACTCTCCCATGTGGGCAGGAAATTCAGTAGGTTGCCAGTTTCTCCCAGAGGGAGCGCATTTCTGGGAGCTTTCTTTTTAAGTCTCTGGATGTTGGCCATCGATGGGATTACACACACCTGGGTTCCTCTGCCGGTACCTTCATGCGTGAGGCTTGTCCAAATGTGTGGATAGGGGCCTTGAGCATGGCTGTGGCTAGGTTTCAGAGGTCTTTGGCTGCTGGGAGCTCTGCTCAGGGCAGGGAGGCAAGCTGGAGCCCATCCCCTCCGAGGGGCCCGGGGAAAGACAGCCAGGCGCTCGGGCAAGAGACTCTCTGCATCCCATTTCATAGACAGTAAATATATACTAAAACCCTGTAGGCTTAAAAATATCACTAAATGATTCCTTAATTTTATTTGTTTCCAACAAAAATTACTAAGTTCAAATAAAATAATAGGGTAAATGGAGATAACGCATAAAAATGAAAACAATTCTTTGATATTTTAAAGATGACACTTTCCCTCCAATCAATATGGATTTTTCTAAAATTACCTCATTTAAATTGAAATATTCATAAACATATATATTTTAAAAATAGATAATCCCTGTCAAAGTGCTTGCATAGAGGCAGACAGGGGGGAGGGTGGGAAACTCGGGCCACTGATGAAGTGAAGTGGGCACTGGTAAAGAGATCAGTGCTGGAGCACTGTACACCTGAAACCAACCATGAATAACTATAATTCACAGTGATTCAATAAAAATACATTCAAATTAAGAAAAAATAAATACATTACCTACTGGTAAATTTTATCTATTTCTCGCTATGCAGATCATGTAAAATTTAAAACATTTGGCGAGATACAAAATACCTTATATCTTATATATCAAAATTACATCCGACATCTAACTTTATTTGTGAACTTATTTATGTGCTTAGCAATGTGTAATGAACATTTTTGAACACCTTTTCTCTAGCACCTTTTCTATAGATGCATACTTTACAACAGTATAAGTGATTTATTAGAGCTTTTATCAAAAGTTGAATTGGGAATGGGGAGTGTCTCCAAGGAATGGCGCATATGTCTGGCATGCAGGAGTCTCTGAGTTCTATCTGCTTGCAGTGCCATGAGGCCTGGGTATGACCTAAGTATGAGGTGTGATCCTGGTGGCCTCTGACTCCCACCAGGAGGGCCATCTGCAGAGCCCATCTGAGGGTTAAGCCATCAGGCCCCAAATGCTAGGTTGATTGCTGTTGTGAGTGGTCCCCTAGAGACCCCAAACACTGCTGGGTGAGGTTCCCATAAAGAGAGAAAAAATTCAAATGAATATGCTATATTTATATTTTAAATTATCATCCAAGGTTGTATTATTTTTCACTCTCAACGAGTACTAAAACATTTCTCCAATTTCATCCATATAGATTCATATTTTTGTGTGTGTGTTCTAATTGACAATATGCTGATCTATTGTCTGAAGAATTTTCTTATTGGGAAATCTAAAGTCATAAGCATGATGATCTCATCTGAAAACTGAAGAAATGTACTTGCATACTTTTAGCAACTATGTACATATCAAAGATATGGGGGCATGCTTCTGCATGTAGGATTCTACAAGTAACATTTGTTATTATAATGATGTGGTTAAAACAAAATGAGTGGAAATTTTCCAGTTTCAAAATTTTACTTTTTAATGATGAAATACTCTAAATTCATCAAATTTATAACAATTTATTTGTTATAAATTTGTTATTATCAATGTTGATAATTCTCTAAGATAATTTCTACCCTCACTAGTATCTTTAGGTATAACAACAAAGCTCATCCATTTTTCCAGTTTTGTTTCCTAAATTGTTTATGAACGATTTGTAGGGCTTTTTTAGTAAAACTGTTCAAGGAGTTTTATTACCATTAATCTTTTTTGAGGATGTGTATAATTCATCTCACCAGCCATCAGAATTCCCAGAGGGTAAATTACTCTAGAGATCTCTGTGCCCTCACACTGTATCAAATTGACCTGCTTCTTGTTTGCCATTTTTGTGTACTACATTGCTTATTTAACAAGAAACAGAATGATTGTAATTCTGAGAAGGTCCTTTGATAGTAGTTTTGACACTCTGCCTGAATAATGACCCTCATTATGGTGCCTTTGACAGGCTCTGAAAGTCCTGATTTATGAATATATCACAGGTTCAGCATTAGAGCTCCCCCTACTCACTTACTTCTGATATAGACCAAGATATGGAGAGAGTCCTTTGAAATATAGAGAGGCTGAGATAATTGCACCATTATGACCATTCAAATCATCTCTTTTCCTGATTTAACAAAGCTCTGCCGTTTAATTTTGATTGTCCCTGAAGTTATTAGGATCCTTTGACAAAAATGTTTATTAGACGAATGTTTCAGAGTTAACTGTGCTGACGACAAAGGTGGAAGTTATTCATACTTTTCTGTTCCGAGGCTTCAGTTAAATTTCTATTGCAAATACTCATTAATGGTTGATGTGATAATAGACTGTTAGAAGCACGATTAGCTAAGAGCAAAAAGTCTGTGTCCTTGATAAAACAAATTACAAGACACTCTGTAAACACTTTTTTTGTGCAGAATGTTGTTGATTTATTGTTTCCTTTATAGTGATTATTTAAATAAATGTAGCTAATTTAGTTCATTTGCCAAACTGTATAATTTTGTTCTTTGTGAAAGGGTTATATGTAAAAGCCTCAAGGAACCACATCCCCATTAATCTTTTTACAAGTGCAATAAATAAATAAAGAGACACGGTTTAATTTTGCCAGTTAGAAGATATTTAAATTGCAGTGGTGGTAAACTGATTTCTTTTCCCACTGTTTAGAAAAGGCCTTGAAAAAGCACTTATTTGCTAATAGTTTAATGAAAAACCTAACGCAACCATTTTTATGAAGCTATAAGAAACAAAGGTTTTCCGATCATCTGTTCTATACAATGACCTTTCTAAGAAGATGCTGTCTGTCTCATACTTTCTCATTAGTTACAAAAAAGTTCTCTAGCATTTGTAAAGTATAAAACTTAAGAATTTATTTTGTCTATAAGCATGGTTATTGGTTATTTAATTAAATAAAACAATGCTTATTTTTCAATACATCCTTGATTCACCAGGAATAAGAAGCTTTAACTGGAAGTGGGGAAGAGCTGAGATTCTTTCTAGGTGTACCGTGATAATTCATGTTTAGATTCTCATCATCAAATGACTTTAGGGATTAAAAATACACAATTACTAAGGGCAGTGACCAAAAGTTAATTTTTGGCAAAAATCTGATAATGACCTGGAGTAAAGATCCCATCGAAGGGCTGATAATAAGATGATTCCAAAATCTTTAAACAAAGTGATCAGATTGAATTTCTTTTAAAAAGTAAAATTTTCAGACTGTTTTACTCAACATGGGTGAAATTTTATTTATTTTTAATTCTTTATCATATTTTTAGAAAGTCTATTTCAAAGGGGGGAGATGTTTGTTTCCTCTGCAGTGTAGGCATCATTAATAAATGGATCTTTGAGATTCCATTCTGTATTTCAATGCTTATTGTGTAAAAATTTCAAAATACTTCCTTAGCTTTCCTGCAAAAACAAGCCCCAGATCAAAGTACACTGTAGTTCTACAAACGTATTTTCAAGCATAACAAACCCTTCTAGACCTTAATAACTATACATGACTGATCTGTCCTCTCCAGCAAGGTTAACTGTTTCTCCCAAGGAGTTAAGTGGCATATAAACTACTGTTCACACCATTTGTGCTAACAGTATAGGGTGACCTCAAATACGGTAGTGGCCATGCAAGGTACCTTCACAATGCATTCATCAACAATGGGAAAAGGACCACCGGGGCAGATCTGATTTCAAGTGTATTAGAACTCTATCAGGATAAATGCCTAACCCCACTGCAGAGCCAAAAAAGTAATTACAGAGCTATTGTTTCTACAATGTTAATATTTTTTATGGTTCTTTAGAAACATGGCTATTTAATTCTTAAGTTGACATCTGTACTGTGTTATATTTTATTCAAAGCACCCAGACTAAAGTGTAGCATAATCAAATAACTGAGATCATTTTTCTCTCATAAGAAATCAACAGCATATTTAAAATACAGAGAAAGTAATAGTCTAAATCAGTAGTTATTTTTGTACTTAAATTATTTAATTAACAATAGACTACTATACAAAACAGCCAAATTTTAGTGCTTTGTTCTTTCTAAAAATGCATGCTCCTTTTAGAATGTTCTCTTTCTACATATTCACAGCCTCTTCTATCTGTATTTTATAATGCATCAAATCTTTTTTAATGTTTGCCTTTCTTCTATCCTTATTCCCACCTTTTTCAATGTATATTTTTATGTATGTGTGACCAAGTAAAAGTGGCAAAATTTGTGCTTATGTGTACATACATTTCTGCTCTGGAAAAAGAAGCCCAATGCAGACATGATAGGAAATAAATATATCATGAAAACTAGTGTATATAAGGCACATAAATAACATTGAAAATATATGCAAATACTGTTTTTCTGAACATTCTATGCATTAACAAATTGTAAGGACAATGCTATAATAAAAACACAAAAGTAGCTATGCATTCTGAAGTTTGAAGACAAAGTAGAAGTTAGGTGAAGAAGCCATCCCAGACAGAGAAAACAACCCACGCAAAAGGAACATGAAAAAGCATGCTTTATGTGGGGAGCTACAAATAATTTCAAATAAATAGAAAAGTACTACCAAATTGGGGATAGTGATAAGCTAAGGTAAAGAATAAATGCTATAACTAGTTTCCAGACAATGGAGATTAGAGAACCAGTAATATAATAAAGCATTCTAGAATCAGCATGAGGTAATCAGATCTGCGACATAGTAAAATCAGAAAATGAAGTGAGTCTTGTCACTTGAGTTCTGTTACTTTTCTTATGTACCCTATACTTCATCCATTGCTCTCTCATATGGCTATACAATTGTAAATGTCTAATTTCCTGTGCTGAAAGTTCTTCCCTTCCTGTTATTAATGAGCATACTTCTTAGCCTCAGTATTTTTAATAGTGCATGAGAATATAAGAGCAGGAAGGTACAGAGTCATTGGGACAGTTAAGAAAATTATGATGATTTTAGGGGAAATGTTAATTTTTTTAATCTATTTGTTTTTGAAAGAGAGGAAATGGAGTCAGTCCTAAAGGTAGAGTCATTCATGTCAAGCTTAATAACTGATAGTTAACTTAATAACAAATCTGTCATCAGGCAAGGACTCACTCCTAAAAGTGAATCACAATGTCAACAGCTTTTTCAAAAATAAAGGACTTTATTCTGCAGTCCACTGGTAAGGGATACAATAAGCCAGGCTTATATTTCCTCTTTGATTTGGGAATTAGTGACTTTATATTGAATTGTGGGATAAACAAAATGAAAAAGAGTAGATTTAGCAAAGGTGGGTTGCTGCCATTTCTGTATGGGTGTACCTAACTGGAGTCAAAATATTGATAATCTTGGCTGCAACAATTTAGGACACACATAACATTCCTTCTCCTTTGAGGGCCATACCATCTGGCATTGCTCAGGACCTTTTAGGGGCCAGGTGTTTAGAGATCAATTCAATAGAACCCAGGGCCTCATGTATGCAGAGAAAGACAATACCACTAAACCAAATCCTAGACCCTCATCTCTTTATAATGTGGTCACTGATACAGGCCTCCATGATATCATTCCACTGTTAGAGGACTTTCGTTCCAGCTTCTGTTCAAGCTTAGTTCATATACTCCAGAAAAAAAGCTCTCGAGAGAATTATTTCCTTCTTAAACCAGTTTTGGGAAGCTCTGCGCTGCACCAATTCCTCTGTTTGGATCCAGGGCTCATGGTTTCAGAATTGCACTTTTAACCTCTCCAAAACTATACTATTAAACTAGACAATCCAAACTTTAATGGTCAGCACCAAGAGGCAACTTGCATAAGAGCCCCAGCCTTCCACTGATAAGGGCCTTGCTGGAAACAACCTCATTCTTTTTCTAATGAACTCATCACACCCTCTTTCTGAATTTAAAAGACTTCTGTTTTCTGTAATGTCTCAGTTATGCAAAATTTGCTTCTTCCAGCTAGATGGGATGCTGCCCATTTCATGAATCATTTAATAAAATCAATTTGATCTCCAAACTTACTCAGATGAATTTTGTCTTTTAACCGTAAAACAAGGAAATTTTATAGGACTAGGGGGTAGAAGTGAGCAGCCTGTAGGCTAAAAGGAGAAAAATAAATGTAAAATGGAGAATGGTGCCAAAATGAAGTTCTAGCTTATTGCAAGTGTGGCAGATACATTTGAGGGGAAAAAAGAGTTTATTTAGGGATATCAATCAGAAATGCTATAATTAAAAGAACAAATAAGACTTACAAAATCCAAGTTTCAAAACGGTATTTGGGAAGTTAAAAGTCAGCAGGGCATAGTATTGTTCTTTCATTCTAAAGCCCAGGTTTTATTGTCCTGAGAGGGGACAGGGAGTGGTAAGGGAGTGGTATGTGGAGAGCGGAAATAAAGAAAAATAGTTGAAGTAAATCTTAAAACATTTACTAAATTATAATAACTGGTACAATGGTAATGAGTTTAATTGATTTAATGATCCCTCCAGAATTTAGCTTAAAACCTAACTACAAATCGAGGTTCAAATGGATTTTCTCCCTCCTATAATCACATATTTCATAATTTCAGACCCTAGATATAAATGTTCTAGAGGCTTTTGCGACAAATGCAGAAAAACAGAAAAAAAAATCTCCTAGCAACTTCTTCTCTTGCAATGTCATTGATGGAGCACCAGGTGACTCATCATTTCACAGTCTGATCTTTCGCTTTATGTTAAAATAAAATGAACCTCCACTCTCTTCAGAGGAAGGTTGTGGCTAGGAATTTTGAGCTAAGTACTATGGTTTTTAATTTCCAGCGTGAGGAAGTGAGTTCTCAGTCCCTGTTATCTGGAGCTAGGAGAAGGCTCCTTTACCCTTACTACTAACATTGCTGGTGGCAGTGGGACCCCCCTGGGGCTGCCCTGGGGTCAGCCTGCTCAAGGCCTGTCTTTTTCTCTCAGGTGTTACTGATGGAGAATAATTCTCAACTCTGTCTGATTAAAGAACCAGTGCTGAGAGGCTGCATTTTCCTACTTCATCTTTGGAACCCCCACAAACTGTTAGAATAAATCCCACAACAATCCTTTAAAAAAAAGGTGGGGGAGGAATTCTTTGAATGCCTTTTCCCCCATTTTCCCTTAACAATAGAATATAAATGTATTTTTAAAAGATTCTTTAGAAACATTGTACCTTGTACAATGCATTACTTTCTTTTACAATTCTTTCTTGGTATAACTTTTTTTTCTTTTTTTTTCCTCGTGTACACATTATTATTATTGACAGCAGCTCTAAAGCCCTTAAAATAAAAAGAAATTAAATGGTGAATCAATAAAGATTAGCTATTTACTGTAGATTACTAGCTTATCATTCCCATAATTACAGTAATGGTTGCTGATGGAAATTCTATTTATGTGAATCATTTTATTCTTATTATTTACTATTATTAATGTTACCATTATTATCTTCTTACCCTTCAGTTCACAAGATGTATCTTCTCAGTGAATTTTAATTCCACTATCTCGCTATTATACTGTACATAATCCTATCAAAGACTGTCCTTCATGCAACATTTTCAGTGATATATTATCATAGAGACTGCTAATGACTGAGCTTCATATCTTACTAATACTGTTTTAGATACTATTTTATTAATTTTCTAGGTTGTAATTCTTCATATACTACCTGCGCCTGTCTCCTATTAAAGTTGTGTTTTCGATTTTTGCATGGAGATTTCAAAGGAGAGCATTAACTTTGTGTCTTTAAAAATACATTTTACTTCACAGATTCTCAATGATTACATTATCATAATGCCCATGCTTTGTTCTCTTATACTTGTAACAAGTTAATTTTCACAATTTTCCTTTACTTTGGATTCCAATTTTATGTTAGCAATCAAAATTAAAACAGTAACACTGTGATCTCTCTGACATGCAGCTGAGATAAGAAATAACTTGAAAAACAAACCAATTGCACTTTGTCCTTTGACTAAGATCCAGACACTATAGTCAAATAAAGAAAATAATTATGTCGACTTTTGTACATACTATCTCTAAGCATTATTACTTGAAAGTAAATACAGTCATCATACAGCAGGTACTGTGCTCCTTGGAAATAATTGGTTTCACTGCATTGCCTTATTTATTTTATTTTAAAGAGATTAAGAAAGTGTGCATCAAGAAAGCTGTTTGTTTAGCTTTTTCCCCTCTCTTTTCCATTGCCATAGAATTCAGTGTGTGAGTTGTTACACAAACAATTTCTTGCCAAATTTTTTTGTTAATTTTGCTCTTTGGCTCTCACTGGGAATTTTATAGAATAGTATGGATTTCTTTTCATATGTTCCTACAGGAAAGGTCAACAGAGAAAATGTAGATTAAATAAGCTTAGATTGTAGCTACATTCCTTTGTAATTACATTAAAACATTCTGACAGTATAAAATTAGTGGCTTATATTAAAATGTCCTTAAAACTATGCTATGTATAGAACATGTAAATAAGCTTAGATCCCTTTGAAAGAAGATTAAATATACATGTGATATTCTGTAGCTTAGATGAATAGTTAAGGAGAAATGCATTATTATGGTAATATAAGCTTAAAATAAATCAGCATGTAGCTATAACTTTCTGCATAAACAAAACACGTCCCTACTACTAGTTTGTATTGATAAGCCTCATTAATCTTTTCAGTGTATCTGATTTTTCCGTATATGTCCAAATTTGTGCACATATACATAATAAATGTACACTAGGTTAGCTGGGTCAGTGACAATTAGGAAGCTGAGGAATTGGTTTATGAGTGAAGGAAAAAGGAAAAAATAAAACATTTTATTAAATCTAAACTTTGAAATATACCTCTGCTTCAATAAAAGAAAAAAAACAAAATGCTAAGAAAGCTAGCATTATAAAATGTATACATAGTGTTAATAAGAATCTTCAGATGATCTGTCAGAGACAGAGTGGTTTTGATATTATATCCTTAGGAGTTTGATGCCCTCATTTCTTCAACTGTGGCTGCATTAAAGAAAAAAATATCTGACAGTGACACTTATTATGGTCTTATTTTGTTTTCATTACTTTAAAAGTATTATTATATCACCTAAGCTTCAAAATAACCCTACCAACTGCCTATTGTTATTTCTTTGTGAAAGGTCGCACAATTAGTATATGTGGGAATTTGAATGGTGATCATTTAATCTGAGAATCAAATAGAATCACAATCTTAAACTGATCTTTTCATGTGCATTTTGTCCTCTACCCTACAGTGAGAAATTCTGTTTAAATATATTTTTATAGGGGCTGGAGCAATAGCACAGCAGGTAGGGCATTTGCTTTGCATGCAGCTGACCTGGGTTTGATTCCCAGCATCCTATATGGTTCTCTGAGCACTGTCAGGAGTGATTCCTGAGTGCAGAGCCAGGAGTTACCCCTGCGTATCGCCGAGTGTGACCCAAAAAGCAATATATATATATACATATATATATATGTATGTATATACATATATATATATATCCTTCCTATGCATGTTAATGACAAGGAAAAATTCACAGAAAATTTTTCTAAGACATTTTATGCGTCCTTACAAATTGAATTCAAATTTCAGGGGATTGAACATCATTTACCTAAAAAAATAAAAAAATAATCAAAAATATTCCTCATGCTTTGAAAAATATATTTTATGTAAAACCAAACTCCCTAAAATAAATTACTCCAAAGTTATACAATAAGTTCTGATAGTATCAAATACAAAATTATTGCAATTTTACATAATACCTATGTCATCTGCTAAATGTTTGAGAAATGGGTTGACAGCATCTTTATTAATCACAGCTACTTGATAAACAGGATAGATTTACATTTTGCATTGTCCATAATTATGTTTCATATATTTCCTTTCTATAGAATCTCCTGCCCCCACGCCAGGCTGTCTTCACCAGTGTCCCTTAGGAGGGGGTTGGGTTGAGTTTCCCTCCCTTTCCCAAGCAGAGTCCCGGCAGCCAAAAACCTCCAGAACCCAGGCACACAGCCATGCTCAAGACCACTCTCCACATGCTCAGTCAAGCCTCACCTGTGAGGGAATCGACAGAGGAACCCAGGTATGTGGGACCCAAGCCTACTTGGATCAGGACTGGGACTCTTCCACCCAGATCCCGTTTTTCCAGTAGCTTGGCAATCATACCCACAAACTCCCCTCCCACTGCCCGGTGCCAGGTAATGTCATCAATGGCCAAGATCCAGAGACTATAAAACAAAGCTCCCAGGAGAGAGTGACACAATTTCTCTTAGAGCATGCAGCTGCATTTGTCACCAGGCAGCCTCTTTATTTTTATTTATTTATTTTTTCCCCTCAAGGCAGAGCCTGGCAAGCTACCCGTGATGTATTTGATATGCCAAAAACAGCAACAACAACGTGCTGTTCATGTTCCTGAAGCAAGCAGACGCCATTGTGCTACACTAGCATGTGACAGGGACAAATGATGACGTTACTGGCACCACTCGAGCAAATTGATGAACAACAGGATGCCAGTGATACAGTGATATTTCCCTTTATAGGTCACTTAGTTTCTTGACTTTCTAAGATAACACCCAGCATAGAGTAAGTAAACAAAACCTGTCTTTTCATTCGTGCAGAGTGGGAGGTAGGGTTGCAAGTAGTTCTCAGGAGGCTTAGGGGACACCTCTGGGGATTCTTAGCCAAATCATACGGGTGACTCAGTACTAGGATCTGAGAATTCAGTGCCCCTCAAACCTAGCAATACTAGGGAACACCAGGGCGAGACTCTGAGGCAGGTGGGACAGGGATGCCTTCAGAGTTATACAATAGTTCTCCTAACCTCTGTACTATTTCCCTGGCCTCCTTTTGAAAAAAAAAATCAAGAAACATAATAAGAATGGGACCCTAACAAATTGTTTATAATTGCTCTTTCTTCTCAACACTGGGAAACATGCCAGTTCTCAAAGGGATAGAAAGATAGATGATAGATAGATAGATAGATAGATAAATAGATAGATAGATAGATAGATAGATAGATAGATAGATAGATAGATAGATAGATAGATAGATAGATATTGGTCTTTGTATACAGTTAAAACCTTGTCATTATTGGTATTGGTGTCGGGGTACTGAATGCCTGCAACAATCATCTTGAACAACTTTGTAAACCATGGTGCTTAAATAAAGTGGGAGGTAAAAAAGAAAACAAAACCTAAAACTTCTTAATCTTGTTATGAAACAAATATATGGCACAATGAATTACTTGTTGCCAAATAAAGACATTGATATTTAGGGAAAAACATGATTTTCCAGGATATATCCTCATCCCATAATCTGGGGAACTTTCACTACATGAAATGATGCATCATTTTTGCTTTAATTTTACAAATAAAATAGTGATATAGTGTCTGTAGTTACCTACTCATTATATATTATATAGATGAATAATGTGTACATATATATTTTTGCTTATATATACTAACATGATTATATATTTTTCCTTTATGATTGTTCATTAATTCCATTGTGTTGTTAATGAGAAACTTTGTTAATTGTTTATTTATAATTAAAACAATTATTTTGTAGCCAATTTGTAGAATATTATTACATATAGACAAATTCTCCTTCAATGGTTCACTGCCTCATTGTGGCAGGGGGTGGCAATAGTGCCAATCGGTGAAGAGTGAACCAATAGGTGCTACCCAGAGACTCAGGCAGGTTCATGTTTATCATCATGCAGATCATCACTATGTGCCAGTTGGCCAAAAGCTTGCATTCGGTAGACTCGGAGCACCTGTTAAGGGTGATTAGAGGCCACCCCAAAAGTCTCTGTCTCTCTCCGAGAGCCCAGCAAGCTACTGAGTGTATCCCACCTGCACGGCAAAGCCTGACAAGCTACCCATGGCATAGTCAATATGCCAAAAACAGTAACAATAATGGACCTCATTCCCCTGATCCTGAAAGATCCCCCAATACGGCAGCTTTGGGAAGGATGAGTAAAGAGAGACTGATAAAAGCACTCAACAGGGACGAATGGAGACATTACTAGCACCCACTTGAGCAAATCAATGATCAAAGGAACGATGGGTGATGAAGGTGATAGACAAATTATTATGATTTAGCTATTATGTTTACTGAATATATGACCTCATATATCTCCTTCAATTTATTCTGCTTATGGAATTTTAGATATAGATATACTTCTTTTTGGTGGTGGGATGGCTCTGGAGCTTTTTTTAGTGATGGGAATGATGACAATTGCACACACAAAACGGTGTGATGCTAATCTCCTAAAACTTCCTAATAATGAAAACTTCCATAACACAAAATTCCATAATACTATAAATGAGACAGTGAGAGGGTCAGAGAGATAGTACTAGTCTTGCATGCAGTCAACCTGGGTTTGATCTCTGGCATCCCATATGGTCCCCTGAGTCTACTAGGAGTGATTCCTGAGTATAGAGCCAGGAGTAACCCCTAAGCATAGCCAGGTGTAGCCTCCAAACCAAAATAAATCAATAAGGCAATGAAAAACTAAAAAGTTAAAATAATAAGTTTAGGTTTTGTAAAATGTATCAATTCTTAAAGATAACTTTGTTTTGCTTATAACAGCTGACCATTATCTTAGTCTATTTTGGCTGCTATAAGATAACTCAGAGTAGGTGTAAATGAAACATTTGTTTTTTTCACAGTTCTGGAAACTGTAAGTCTAGAGGAAAACAGTTTCAGATTCCACCTGCTAAGGACCTCTTTCCTGGTTTGTAGAAAATGGTCTTGCTAGGTTCTCCCACGGAAGAAAGGTAAAAGAGCTGTCTGGGGTTTCTTGTTATAAAAAGCTGTAATCACTTTATGAGATCTGTACTGTGTTGACCTAATAAGGACCCAGCTTCTAAAAGCAACACAAGGAGGATTATTAAGTTTTAATGTATAAATTTGGGAGCAACTCAAACTTTAGTTCTGTAGAACTAAGTAAATTATAATACACTCAATTGAGCTACAAGAAATTCAAGTGTAATAGCTCTCTATTCTTCTTTAAAAGCTTCCTATTCTACCTATGATAGCTGTATTTTGATTCCTTCTGAATTCTTAGATCATCATGGTTGTACCTCTTCTACAAAGCTTGTCATATGTTTTTAGAATTTTTAATTAATTAAATAGTTATGTTGGGGGGGGGTGTATAGTAGGTGGTGCTCAGAGGCTGGCTTGTCCCAGTGCGGTGATTGGGAGTTTACTCCCAATGGTGCTTGGGGAAGCAGATAGTACCAGGAATAAAATCCTAATCTCCTACATGCTTTGCTATGTACTCAGGCCATTGACACTTTAAATTTATTTTTTTATGTTTATTAATTGCCATGTCAGGAATTATTTTTGTAATCTTATTTTGCACAAGGCAGCAATAGTATGAGGTAGGCTCTAAATTGCTCATATTCATTGTTTGGATAGATATTCCTACTTAGAAAACATTACAGATTTATACTTTAACTTGTTAAGGAATAAGAAAGCACAACACGTGCATTCCACCCTAACTATATTTATCACACCAAGTTTCAATTCTTTATTTCAACACTTCTTTTTTAAAAAGAATAATTATTATTTCTATTGAATCATCATGAGACAAACAGTTAAAAAAAGTTTAGGATTGGATTTCAATCATACAATGTTCCAACAGCTGTCTGTCCCTTTATCAGTGTACACTTTCTACCAGCAATGTCCCCAGTTTCCCTCCTGCCATTACACACTCCCAGCCTGTCTCTATTGCAGACACTTTCTTTCTCTCTCTGTCTGTCTCTGTCTCTGTCTCTGTCTCTCTCTTTCCTTCTGGACATTATGGCAGGAACAGCTTATTATATTTGTTCCATTATATACTTTCAGCGCTCAGTTCTTGTCCAGAGTGATCACTTCCAGTTATCATTGTTAGATTGGTTCCTTCTCTATCCCAACTGCTCTCTCCCACATCACCTGTCAATTTGTGGTGAGTTTCCAGTTCTGAACCAGTCCTCCTGACCCTTGTTTCTACTGCCCTTGGGTATTAGTGTCATATATATTTCAACACTTTAAAGAAAAGTTTATCTTAGAGGAATTTGATTCAAAGTATGCTTAAGAAATATATGCTTGGGGCTGGAGTGAGAGCACACAGGGTAGGGCTTTTGCCTTGCACATGGCCAATCCGGGTTCGATTCTCAGCATTCCATATGGTCCTCTGAGCACCACCAAGAACTTCCAGGAGTAATTTCTGAGTGCATGTGCTAGGAGTAACCCCTGTGCATTTCCGGGTGTGAACCCCCCCCCAAAAAAGAAAAAATATATGCTGATTTTGCAAACTGTTTTGCAGACTGACATCATGACATACATAACACACATGACTTCACTTTAAATTTTAAAACTTTCAGTTAATGATAGCTAAAAAAAAAAATTGTAAACTGGGAAAACATGTAAGTGGTAGAGCTCTTGCCTAGCAAGCATGAGGCCTAGTTTGGTTCCCATAACCACGTGGTCCCCTGAGTCCCTCTGGGTGTAGATTTAGTGGCCCCTGAGAACCTCCAGTTAAATGTTACTGAGAGATTACACAGGCCTCTTAATGCACCACTGGGGGATACTTCGTATTAAAAAATTCACTGTATTACTGTATCACTGTCATCCTGTTGTTCATTGATTTTCCCAAGCAGGTGCTAGTAATGTCTCCATCCGTCCCAGCCCTGTGATTTTAGCATCCTCTCCTTGTTTTTCCCAATGATTGGAGCGTCTTTTCGGAGTCAGTGGAATCAGACCTGTTATTGTTACAGTATTTGGCATATCAAATACGCCATGGGGAGCTTGCCAGGCTTTTTTCCCAAAAAACAGATGTAAATTTTGTAGAAAAAAAAGAAATAAAAAATTTCAATAATGAACTTTTCTACTTGAAGCGGGAAGTTACTTAAAATGTAGGAATGAGAATTTTAACTACTAAATCAGAAAAACAGAGAATTGAAAGATGGCTTATTGACTTAAGGTGTTGGCCTGGCAGTGGGTCCTTCCCTCACACTCATACACCAAGAAAAAGTCACAGCTCTACAACTAGGATTTCCAGTGAGGTAATTTTTTTTAATTTATTATTTTTTTTAAATTAGTGAATCACCGTGAAGGTACAGTTAAAGATTTACATATTTTTGTGCTTGTGTTTCAGTCATACAATGCTTGAATACCCATCACTCCACCAGTGCCTATTCTGAACCACCCATGATCCCAGTATCCCTCCCACCCCCCATCCCATCCCCCACTCCACCCCACCTCTGTGGCAGGGCATTCCCTTTTGTTCTCTCTCTCCTTTGGGGTGTTATGGTTTGCAATAGAGGTATTGAGTGGCCATCCTGTTCAGTCTATAGTCTACTTTCAGCTGCATCTCCCATCCCAAGCAGGTCCTCCAACTATACTTTACTTGGTGTTCCCTTCTCTATCTGAGCTGTCTTTTCTCCCAGCATGTGAGGCCGGCTTCCAAGCCAGTGAGGTAAAAATTCAATTCAAAACTAAATTAAGGGGCTGGAGCGATAGCACAGAGGGTAGGGCTTTTGCCTTGCATTCAGCCGACCCGGGTTCGATTATCAGCATCCCATATGCTCCCCTGAGCACCACCAGGGATAATTCCTGAGTGCAGAGCCAGGAGTAACCCCTGTGCAGAGCCAGGTGTGACCCAAAAATTAAAAAAAAACTAAATTAAAATCAGAAAAAAATAAAAATTTGACCATAAATGTGAAAATGATGTCATAGGACTATTTTGTTATAGGGACAAATAGAACTATAAAAATTTTTTATGTGCATATACAGTAACAACAAGTCTCACAATGGAGACGTTACTGGTGCTCACTTCAGCAAATCAATGAACAAAGGGACTACAGTGTTACAGCGCTACATATATATATATATATACATATATATAAATATAATGCCACCCCAATATAACTATTTTTCCCAGCACATTCATGGACATTGAAATTACTGTTGTAAAATCTTATTAACTTCTTGTTTTGTGTAAGAAATCAGAAAAGCTAGTTTAAGCTAACTGTAGGTTATATGTTCAACAATAAATCTAGACATGAAAATCAATAGAAACATTCACACCTATGATATTGAAGAGCCTCTCAAAAAAAGATCAAATGCTAAGAATTGACTCTCATATACACTATTGCACATTATCACTACAAGTGAAGGCTTGTTGACACTCTCCTGTTTTTAATTCAAGGCAGATGCAATACAATTTGAAAAGCATGACAGTATTTAAAGGATCTTCAACTTATGAGTCATGTCTCATTGACTGTAAGAGGGAGAGAGCTCCATGTGAACTGCAGGCTTTCTATTTGCTGAGGACATCAGGATAAGTTTTTAAGTTGAACCCAGAACACAAACTTATAAGACATGTTGTAAAGAAGGTTACTGACTGGATCTCCTCATATTGGTAGGAAGCAGACATCCAAACAGAAGGAATGGAGTGGAAATTCATAGATATGATCAGTGAGAAACAGAAAACTTCATTTATTCACTCACTGGGTAAAAACTACTTCTATGCTCAATCTCTCATGTGTTCCTTGCCCTGTGATATTATTTCATACCATCCAGCCCTACTTCCGTCTGAATGATCCCATCAGTTTCCAGTAAATTCATGCTGCTCTGATACTTCCATTTCATTTCACTAAGATTTTCCCTTGGCTGTTCCACATACATTTTATGCTTATTTAATTTTTTTTTAGCCTAACAGAGTACTTATGGAATAATCTACTCTTACAGACTACTCTCAATGACACCAGGAGTTATATCAACTCTTAGCACACTACACTGAGTCTTGAAAGAAACTTTCTTGGAAACAGTGGAGTTATGAATTACCTTCTATACCTAGAAGGAGGAGGTCTTTATGTTATTTAAACTCATATTTTCACATAAATGCACATAAACCTTCATACTTCCATTTCAGTCTAAATCATTGTAGTCATTCCTAGTGAAAGGTGATTCTAGTAAGAATAGTAAACAAGCTTGACATCAAAAGAAACACTTTTAAGTACAAGTTGTGAGGGGTATACATATTGAGAAAAATGAGATAAATTAATTTAAAATCATTGAAATGCCTCTGCCAAAACCTTCTCTATATTATTTAATATGAGATAAATAGCAGTTCTCTCAGAATGTTTTGTAGAATTAATTCTCTTTATAGACTATTGTACAATTGGCTCCGAAATACATAGTTATGCAACTGAATACTGGGGAAAAGAGTCTTTCTAAAGTATTAAAGAGTGATTTAATTCAGTAATAATAAAATCACAATTCACTGTATCACTGTATCACTATCATCCCATTGCTCATCAATTTGCTCGAGTGGGCACTAGTTAAAATACAAATAGACAGTAAATTATTTGCTTGAATTTTAAAAATAATGGGTTGAATAATATGATAGACACAACTGTCAAGTTATCTGCACTGTAGCACTGTCATTCCATTGTTCATTGATTTGTTCGAGCAGGCACCAGTAACCTCTCCTTAGTGAGACTTGTTGTTACTGTTTTTGGCATATTGAATATGCCACGAGTAGCTTGCCAGGCTCTGCCGTGTGGTCGGGATATTCTCAGTAGCTTACCAGGCCCTCCGAGAGGGACGGAGGAACCGAATCGGGGTCAGCCACATGCAAGGCAAACACCCTACCACTATGCTATCACTCCAGAACCCATGCTATTGCTCCAGAACCCTAAGTTATCTAAATCAAGTTATCTAAATTCTGTTAAATGTTCAGATATATTTTAGGGGACTGGAGAGATAGTAAAACAGGTAAGGCAATCCCCTATACTATGTATGGTTTCCCAAGCCTTCCAGTAAAAAGCACAGAGCCAGGTGTAAGCCCTGAGCAGCACTGGGTGCCCCTCACAAAAATAGAAGCATAAAAATATAGTTTACGATAATGCGAAACTATCAAGTAATAGGGAATAAATCATAAAGAATCTTAAAAAGACAAAGTCTAACCACTGGAAAAAATCCTGTCATTTAAAATGAGTGCTAACTTTCTACATGATATACATTAATTCCTGACCTTTGGAAAATGCGGAACCTTGAGCCACATTTTACTAAAAATAAAATTAAAGTTTAGATATACTGATGGACTAGTATACATTTTTTGCTGTGCCACACATTTTTTGCTTTGTCTATAGGAAACATTAATTTTATCATTTTTTTTTTAATGGAGGGACCTTCCAAGAGGAAATCAGAAGGCCAAAGTTCTTCCTTGAGGTTCTCAGCCAATGAGGCTAGTTTTCAAAACCAGGACTCCTGGATGCAAAGCTACAGGGGCCTCACAATACTGGATCTAACTCTAGTTTGTACTTCAAGCCCGCCAGAGCCACACCCTGGAGGGCTCCAACGCTGTATCCAGTTATGCATTCGGAACCCTGTGGTGCTAGGAATCGAAACTAAGTCAGATGCATACATGACCTATCCTGTTTTTCTGGCCCCAACTAAGATGCAAATCAACTGTATTTTAAAGAGTTCTAGCACATAAATTAAAGCATTTGTCAGTCATGGACTGCAGGCTGTTCCCTAAAAATATTATCAGGTTTGGGGCTAGAGCAGTAGCACAGTGGGTAGGGCATTTGCCTTGCACTCGGCAGACTCGGGTTCGATTCCCAGCATCCGATATGGTCCCCCGAGCACCGCAGGAGTAATTTCTGAGTACATGAGTGCATGAGTCAGGAATAACCCCTGTGCATCGCCGGGTGTGACCTAAAAAGAAAACAAAAAAAATATATTATCAGGTTTAGGAGAATTTTCTTACAGTTGACATTGCACTGAATAAACATTAAAAAGGTTTAAATTAAAATTTAAAAACTCGGGTCACCTAACATATAAATAAACAAGTTTTGTTTATTAATTAAAACTGAAACTGATACAAATGCAATTATAAAAGCTTAAATTTTCTAAAATATGTTACAAAAAAAGAATGTCATTTCTACATGGAGTAGAAATCTAAGAAAATAGCTTTATATTATTTATTTTACTATGAAATGGCTTTGTGGAAATTAGATAAAACTGATAATTATAATCCACAAATCATTTTTGAAAATATGTGACCTTGAACATTCCATAAGTTACATGACTCTGCGTCATTTTTGTTTATAATAATAAAATGTTTCACTACAGTTATTTCATTGGCTGAAGCCACCAATGAAAAACTGATCATGGAAAATTTATTCCTGAAAATTAGCTCATATTTCTAATAGAAAATTCAAATTCATAGTACAAAATTTATTTCTAAAGAGCTCACCCTATCTGAATGTGTTATGTTTTACCTCTTCAATAGAATAGAACAAATTTATTTATGGATATTACTTAATAACCTGGAAAAGATCCAGTAAGTTTGCTAAATGGAATTATTATTTTTTTCCTAGTAGACACATCATGGTTCCTTTCTTCAGAATAGAGCTTTTAAGAGGGTGGGGGATGATGGGTGGGTGGAAATAAAAGGAATTATATGACTTTTAGTTTTATAATCATGGCTTAATTAAGTACCTCTTAATCATTTTTAGCAATGCTTCATGGATTCATAATATGAGTTATTTGAAGACAAACAATTCAATAACACAAAACATCACAATCTGATTTATACTGGTTTTTGAAATAAGAACACTAAATTGTTCACTAATGTTAGCTGATGAATATTTGGCATTCATAACTATAATAATGAAAATGCATATTCTTAAAAATGTCTTTTTAAATATAAAGCTGAAGTTCACATCTAAAGTTACCCTAGGTAACAGTTATAAATTAAAGTGTACATCGTATCTTTTCTACTTCAAACAAGAAAACAGCTCCAGAAAATGAACTGAGAGCAGTGTCTGTAACATCCAACCTAAGTTTTATACCCTATAAAATCATTTATATAATGACTAACTCCTACTGTTTTATATCCAAAAGGACCATCTTTATTGGATCAAATTATAAAATTTTGAAGTTGGAGGAAATTAATGCATACCTTAATTCAACCTGAGGTATTCAAGTTTACAAAGCTAGAGTCTCCATAGAAGTAATATCAGAATACAGAACACTATTCTAAATCTAAGACTTATACTCTACCCAGAACAATACATATCCCATGCTCATAAAATAAATCACTGTCACTGTCACTTTCATCCCGTTGCTCATTGATTTGCTAGAGCAGGCGCCAGTAACATCTCCATTGTAAGACTTGTTACTGTTTTTGGCATATCAAATACGCCACAGGTAGCTTGCCAGGCTCTGCCGTGCAGACAAGATACTTCTGGTAGCTTGCTGGGCTTGTCAGGAAGAAGATCACACATAAAATAAATAAAGAATGAAAATGCTGGTGCTGGTGGAAGAGGTGACTCCCATCAGAAAAAGCAGGGATCCCTGGGTGAAGTGAAGGGAGGAGGAGAAAGGCAACAGCCTCAAGAAGGGCCTGTACCACCCCCACTACCCACCTGGCCACCTGGTTAGGGGCCTGGGGAAATCTAGGACTGATGAGACTCTGATCTGAACGCCTGCACTAAACAGGCCTTCCTTTGTACCTGCTCTATGAAGGGGTCTGTCATCCAATGGAGCCTGAGTCCCACGCATCAGGCTATGTGTCGGAGTAATCCCAGGTTTCAAGGGGAACCACAGAACTCAGACTGGAGCGAAGAATTGCTTTTTGTAGAAAAGGAAGTTACTTTTAATTTTTACCCAGGCTACTCAGGACCTTAATCTTCCACCACAGAAAAGAATTGCAGGGGAAGATGAATAGTGAACTAAAACAAGTTTTTCTGGGAAGTGAAAAAAAGAGAGAGAGAGCTCAAGAGAGAAGACGGACTTCTCCAATGTGGAAGAAAGTAGACATCCTAAGCGAAGATGTGCAGGTCACCCTTTCAGAGGATAAACGTACACTACAGTTATATATATATATATATATATATATATATATATATATATATATATATATGCATCTCAGGGGTAGATGCATGCGAATATGCACTAAAGTGAGTATACATCTTAAGAGGAGATGCAGGCAGGTGTACACCTTTTTCCTACCAAGTTAATTTATAGAAGGTTTCCCCAAAGTCCTTTGCTATGGTGGTGACTTAAAGGCTGAACTTGAAGTTGTTGATGACTCTCAGTGTGGCCTGTTTCTGGCAGTGGGCCCTCTCATCCTAGCAGGTCCAGCCAGGCTCTGGGCCTGAAGTCTTCGTCTCAGTAGTTTTCTGTGTTTCCTCAAATGGATCCTGTGTTTCAAAGGCTTTCATGCCTTTAGGCTGGTATAAGTTTCAGACAGTATTTTTCTCCCCGATATATATTCTGAGGCCCCCATCCCTCAGAATGCTATCTTCAGCATTTTTTTTATAGAACCTGATCTGGTGTCCAATAAATCATTCACGAATCACGAATCACGAAATCCCGTTGATCGTCGAATTTCTCGAGTGGCTCAGTAACCTCTCCATTCGTCCTATCTCTGAGACTTTAGAAGCCTCTTTCCACTCAGCCTTCCCAAGTGTGCCACATTAGACGCTCTTTCAGAGTCAGCGGAATGAGATCCAGCTGGTTACTGGCTTTAGCATATGGATACACCATGGGAAGCTTGCAAGGCTGTCCCATGTGGGCAGGAAACTCTCAGTAGCTTGCTAGTTTCTCCCAGATGGAGAAGTAGGTTATAAGATATTTGGGAGCTTGCCTTTAAGTCTGTAGAGGTTGGCCGTTGATGGGATTACACACACCTGGGTTCCTCTGCCGGTACCTTCATGCATGAGGCTTGTCCGAACGTGTAGAGAGGGGCCTTGAGCATGGCTGTGGCTAGGTTCTGGTGGTCTTCGGCCGCTGAGAGCTCTGCTCGGGGCAGGAAGGGAAGCTGGAACCCATTCCCACTGAGGGGCCCCAGGGAAGACAGCCAGGCATGTGGGCAAGAGACTCTCTGATGTTTATCTCCTCTACATTTGTCGTCGTGAAAAATTAAATCATTAAATTATTAAAATCCAATTTTTAATTAAATTATTTTAAACAATTAAAATTATTAAAATTATTAAAATCCAAAGGTAGTAAATCCTTGTATGATTCAAGATAATCAAAGAATTAAAAACTGGGGCCTGGAGCAATAGCACAGGGGGTAGGGCATTTGCCTTGCATGCAGCCGACTCAGGTTCGATACCCAGCATCCCGTATGGTTCCCTGAGCACCACCAGGCGTGATTCCTGAATCAGGAGCCAGGAGTAACCCCTGAGCATCGCTGGGTGTGACCCAAAAAGCATAAAATAAACAAAAAAAAGAATTAAAAACTGGTGGTTCTGTTATCACTATTTTCCTTTGGTTCCACTTCTTTTCACGACTACAAATGTAGGGGAGATAAACATCAGCCATTTTTAAAAAAGAATCTCTAAGATTTGACACTTTCAGAGATGAATTCCTAGGTATTAGAAATTAATAGTGAGCTATTCATTTATTCGTCCCTAAGGATGCCTCCTTTCAGTTCTACTGAGGAAAATAGGTTGCACTTTCCTTTATATAATATAAATAACATTGGAGTAAGATTGCATCTGTCATAGATGAAAATACCATATTTATGTCTTCTTATAATCCATTCATTGCTTTATGGACCCAGAGTCCTCCAGGGAGTGTCACAAATCCACATAATGTTCCTGGGTGTTACATTTTGCATTTGAATCTATGATTTAGCTGACAGATGTGAATAAACACTTGGAGTCAGGGCACTCTGATAACTGCACATGTGTGAGACCCAGAGGTACAAATCCCACTAAGATCCTATCAGCTTTTTGTTAAAATAGTCTCCTAAAAACTCATACTTGCTGCAGTAGAAACAATCATCTGCCATTAACTGTACATACATTTAAAATTGTATATTGTGGTGTGTTTCATTCCTTTTCCAACAAATTTTTTATCAAGAAATTACATTGAGCATTTTTGTGAAGAAATGAAACCCTTGAAATTCACAGTTTTGAGACACTTTATGACAACCACAAAAATTTTAACATTTCCCTTTTTAGAGATCAGCTTCAGGCATTATACAATTACAGTCTTAAACATTAAAGATTTAAAAATGTTGGATTCTCACTGATCCATCATAGAAAAAATGATAAAGATATACTTGACCAAATTTCAATTCAACATTATATGCTATATGTTTTAATAATCTCTCGTTCAGCCACAAGAAACTCTAAAGCCTATAGTTTTTTAACAACCTGTTTACCTCCTCCTCAACCTCTTTTAACATTCTAATTTAAACTTGAACTTTACCCTAAACCATTGCTTCACTAGTAGAAAAGGGGAAAGGGAGGCTCCTTAATTCCCTTGATTATTTGAAGACAGAATAGTTGTGGTATTTCTATTCTTACTCTCTCTCTTGGGCTGAAGCGATAGTACAGTGGGTAGGGCATTTGCCTTTCATACCTCTGACCTGGGTTTGACTCCTCCGTCCCTCTCAGAGAGCCCGGCATGCTACTGAGAGTATCCCGCTCACACAGCAGAGCCTGGAAAGCTACCCGTGGCGTATTCGATAAGCCCAAAACAGTAATAAGTCTCACAATGGAGACTTACTGGTGCCCGCTTGAGCAAATCGATGAGCAACGGGATGATAGTGATAGTGAGTCTTACTCTTATATATTTTCTCTGAAGTAAGTCAGAAATATCTGATCCACTTTCCTACACATTTTTCCACCACTCATTTTTATTGACTTTTTTTTTTACTTCTTCAGAGTTTCTCAGTATTTTTAAAACTTTCCTGGTATTTTCCAGTCAGCAACATCTATCCTTCGTCTTACAGTAGCTCTGTACTTCTGTTTTTGTTTGTTTCTTTTTGGTATCTGCACTCAAGATCTCTCCTGGGGGGCTCAGGGCTGGGGGGTAGGTGGAGTCCAACCCAGAGCTGCTGTGTGCAAAGCAGATGCTCTACCCGTTCTACTATTGCTCCAGTCCCAAACCTCTACATCTTTTTAAAAAGTATTTTTGATACTCCAATCTCACAATACTTTGGCTTTTCTCAACAGTAAGCACCTGCACTTTTACTTAAATTTTACCATCTCTTACCTTGTTCTTTTATCTTGAATTTCTCTACTACTTATTAAACCTAATTCTTCCCATATGTATTCAGAAAAGTGATAGTTCATATTATTTTTAATAGGAGTTATTTGTCTCCTGTTTTTAAGCAGGGAACAACAGCATATAATGAAGACAGACCCATCAGGGTGGGTTATTGGAATTTCGTATACTTTGCAACTTCACAGCATGTCAAAAAAAGCTTTTGGAAAATATTTGAGTCTTATAAAAGGTATAACACACTCAGGGGACTGGAAAGATAATACAGTGGACAAACACCTGCCTTGCACGTGGCTGACTCAGGTTCTTTTCCAGGCATCCCATATGGTCCCCCAAGCCCCATCATCAGTGATCCCTGAGCACAGAGCCAGGAGTAGATCATGATCACTGCCTGATGTCATCCAAAAAGAAAGAATAAAAGAAGGAATGATGTACTCAGCAACTACAGTTTTCCTCTGCCTTAAAACTTTTTGATAGTACATCACAAACCTCTGGTCTAGTCTCGAGGTTTGCAGCCCCGTGACACATTTATAAGACACTTCCTACCCATTTTCCATAATTACCATACCATATTTGATGGAGTTCAGACAGTGGGCAACAAATCATAGAGAGTAATGTGTCTGTGTGTGTGTATATATATATGTGTATATATGTGTGTGTATATATGCATATATATACATAGACACAGAGAGGTATGTATGTATCTATCTATATACATATATACATATAGATATATACACACATATATATACATATATATAGATACATACATACCTCTCAGAGAGCCAGGCAAGCTACGGAAAATATCCCTCCTGCACCGGCAGAGCCTGGCAAGCTACCCATGGCATATTCGATATGCCAAAAAGAACAGTAACGATAGTTCTTATTCCCCTGACCCTGAAAGAGCCTCCAATCATTGGGAATGATGAGTAAGGAGAGGCTGCTAAAATCTCAGGGCTGGGAGGAATAGAGATGTTACCAATGCCCGCTCGAATAAATTGACGAACAACAGGATGACAGTGACAGTGATCACAAGCCTCATGACTATATCTAAATGCTTCAGTAAACATCTCCACTCTTTCTTTACCACAGTATAATAATCGAAAGTAGCAAATTTCACAATGATGAAACATACTTATCCATCCCATATTTAAATTTCTATAATTGATTCAATACTACTTTTTCAGAACAATGCTGTTCTTCTCTAAAGTTTAATTCAGAATCATGCATGATATTCAACTATCATACATTTCAAATACTTCTTTTATAAACCCAGTTGTGTCCTTCAACATGCTTTCTTCAAATTCATATGCTGAAGTCTTTAAGGCCAAGCAATTCCAATTAAATGGAATTTAAGGTTAGTGTCTTTAAGAAGATAATAAGGAAAAATATATCCTTTTAATATTACCCAAACAATTAGTACCCTAATCCAATCTGACTATTGTCCTTCTAAGAAGAGACTGAGACACAAGACAGACAGACAGACAGACACACACACACACACACACACACACACACAACAGACATACACACAGAGGAAAGGATACCTAAGAAAGAGTGAAGACAGTCATCTGCAAGTCAGAGAGAGAACTCTCTGATGAAACCAACTTTGCTGACCCCTTCCTTGATCTTGGCCATTGAAATCTAGAGAACTTGTGAAAGAAAGTTAATTTTTGTTGTCTTCCTCCAGAAAGTAATAATGTCATTTGTAGCAAAATTATGCACTTTACCTGTTTGACAAATATCCACTTTTTTTTTTCCTGGGCATGAATAAAGGTTGTAAATTGACTTACCATGACCGCTTGAAATACAAGCATAAAGTGAAATCCCATCACTCAGATGAACACTGGTGAGATTTCATTTTACAGTGGCGCCTCCTAGAGATGGATTTGCACTCACCGCTCACCTGTTCACACTGCAGAGATAATGGTGATGGAGTTTTACACAAGGAAGCGCTCAGAGAGCTGCAACACCCATCAAGCTTCAGACCACCAAGTTTGCAGCAAAGTGAAGATTTAGGTTTCAGAAGGCAAGCTGCAGAATCTAGGGTCTATGACAGTGAAGATAAAAGCCTTCATTTTGAAGACAGTTCTACATTGCAACATGCAACTGGACTTGTTTTTCAAGCTTATTCTTTCAAGCTTATTCTTTGCCCAAATGATCTGTCAGCTCCTTATATTTAGTTAACAAACTCATCTTGGTGAATCAGCCACACTCTGCTTTCTCTCTCTCTCTTTTTTTTTTTTTTTGCTTGAGATAAAAAAAATCTGAATAAAATTAAGTTAGCTTGCTTTCAAAACTTTCTTCAGCAATTCTCCGTGGCCTAGGAGCAGAAAAGAGAAAGCAGATGATTATAGTGATTTACATAAATTCAATATGTTAATGATTCATTCTTATCTAAGTAGTAAAGCAAAGCTAAGAAAATGCACCTGACAAAATATCCTAGCAACAATTTTACATTTTTTAACTAGTAAAATTACTCTAACTTGCAGTAAATGTAATTAAGGAACAAAAAAGGTTCACCTTTAAACTTGTCATCATAATAGAGCATTATACTGATTTCTGTCTTTCCTTTTGATCTTGTTTAAACTTATATATTATATGTTTTATTATAACCATCATAGTACTTACAAATTTCATTTTGTACCTGTATACCAGCCAGAATCCTAGAAGAAAATAAATGGCATCTTCAATTTAGGTGATTTGGAAACAGTTTATAAAGGTGAGAGTTGAATGCAGGAAGACAGAGGTGCTGTCCTAAAATAAGTAGCAAAAATGCTATTTCCCATCCAAAGACTAAAGAGACAAGGGTTGATCAGGGTTGGTAATGATAATAATTGGAAACCCAGAGATGAAAGGCCCTGTGCACAGATGAGAGGTGTCTCTAATAAGTTTCTACTGAATGACAGGAGTCATTTATATTATGGGTCCAAATAACTTGGAGTGATTCTGCGAACAGGGAATGAGACAACTACCCATGACTAGTTTTTCTCAGTATCTCTGATTTCTTTCCAATGTTTCTCACTTCCACAATGAGAGAAAAAGTAAACTTGCTGAAAAAAAAAATCCAAACAGTTCAACCTCCTGTGGCACCAAGGAGAGAAAAGATGGAAGATGAAAATTACATACACAAAACCAATTGGTTGTATGTTTCACTAAAGGTGACATAGCATTGTTTGCTTAGCTAGGGTTCTCTTATACTGCTTTTACATTTTTGTTAAAAAAATTAGTTACATTTTTGAAACATCCCCTCATATATTTTTTCTTACATAGTTTATGAGCCATGACACTAAAAAATTTATTATCAATTATCAAAAAAAGTTAATATATGAAAAATTCAGTAGGACATCCTACTGAATGCAGAAATATTTGCAGCACATCTGATAATGGACTAATATACTAAGATACATAAGGAACTCACAAAGTTCAATAAAAAACAAAGAACCCTATCAAGAAGCTACCAGAATAAACAAACAAAACACTGCCGACTCATGAGAGTAAATATTCACACAGCATACAGCTGACAGAGAGTTAATACTCACTATAGAAAAGGAACACAGACATTTGCCCACAAGCCATATGGACAATAAATAGAATAAGTTGTGTTTTTTTATTTTTGTGGTTTGGGAGCATATCCAGACATCTGTGCTTACAGCTTCCTCCTGGTTCTGTGCACAGAGGTCTCTCCCGGGCATGCTGTGGGGTATGGGGTCAGCCACATGCAATGCAAATACCTTGCCGCCTTTCCTATTTTTCTAGCTCTAAACACTATGTAATAAGATACTGTAAGGGCACTTCACTTGTGACATACACATAAAAAAATATTTTATTATCCTCCTGATGCCATCCACCACATAGCAGACAGACAGAGTAGGATAAGGGAATAGTATACAATTTCTGTCCATCTAACAACTCGACCAATATTTGTCTAAAGTGCATCTACACGTCCCATCCATCAGCTGGATTTAAGTCACATACTCTAATGTGATTTTAGGGTAAGTGGAAATGTGAGTGTTACCTGATCATTGATACTGTATCAATAATGGTTCCACCAATAAAGAAAGAGTTTTCAAAGATATTGAGAGCAATAGCAATCACTTGGATTGCGTGACCCTTGAGTCATCAACATATCAATACACATCTTGACTGTGGACAAAGAGCATTCACATCCCTTCCCTGTGTGTGGGAGTGGGGGTGGGAATCCAAAGTTACAATCAACCAAAGTCTTAATAATGTATAAACTAAGACATCTGTGCTCTGTCCACTTATGCTTCCAACATGCAGTGGTAGGGGAGAAGCAATGTATCTATCCCAAAACCCAAGTTCATAAAGATGAAGTCCTCAAAACCTATTGATTGTGCCTTTTATTTTGTTTTTCTGTTTGGGGGCCTCACCCGGCAATATTCTGGGTCTTCTCTCAGCCGGGTGCGCAGGGTTCCTCCAAAGGTAGTTGGGGAATGATGCAGGGCAAAGCATGCACTCCAACCCTGGAAGTTTGTTTCTCTCGCCCTCACTGTAAATTTTGGATACCTCATGTCGTGTAAGTCCCTTGAACTGTTTGCTTGAGCTCTAGAAATAACTCCTTTGTTCCCTATCCTCTGTAGTCTCTTTTTTGCTTGTAATACTATTTTTTTCTGTGCCACAAGTAAAAACGGAGCTGAAGAATACGTATTTATCGTACTGTACAGCTAGAGTAGCCTTTGGGAAATAAATTGTTGTAGGGGTTCAGTGACACAAGTTCACAGGCCAGACTAAAGGTTAGCAATGATTTCTTCTCATTATCATCCTAATCAGATCCATTTGAAGTAGTCCAAAGAAAGGATCTTCTCTGCTTGTAGCTTTGTCAACTACAAACATCCATGAATTTTCTGGACTCAGACGACTTCTCTAGCTACCCAAATTTAATCGTGGTCACTTAGAGACAATTGAAACAGGAACTTCGAAGGGGATCAGTATTACTAAACTGATCTTAGATGCTGTGTTGCTCCAATTTTCTGATGAAGAACCTTAATGTGTTCATTTCTAGAAAGCCTCTCAGCAAACAGCCTCTCTCTGCTCTTTGGAGTCCAGGTATATTTGCTTTTTCTAATCTTCTAAGGCTCAGATTATTGTGTAAACAGCCTCGTCATTGTTGTCTGGAAGAGATTTCTTCTGCTTACGATCTTATAGTTCAACATCGATTTGTTGTTCAGCTGACACCTTTCTTCTTTTTTCTTCACAAAACCTATTTGATAAGTCCCTTTTTGCTTTTCAGAAAACTCACTCCTTGACAATGAACTTATCCAAAGTGCTGGCAGATGATAAGAGGGAACAGATATTAAGTTTCCAAGTGATCTGTTCTCTCAACCTGACATGGCTCTCTATGTCCAAGACATATCAAATCTTGACAGTGATGTATCATTATTATGAGCTATTTAGTGACTCCTGATATTAGTTATGTGATTAAATTTTTAAAACATTCCTATGAGGAAAAATAAGATATTTTGTAGTATAAAATCACTGCATACTTTGATTAATGGGGCAGAGAGCATTCCATTAGAAGGTGTCCCCACCTTACATTTTTGCTTGCAAACTAGCTAACAATCAAAGAAATACATAGTTTTCCATGATACTTAATAAAGGCCAAAAGATTTGCCAATATCCACCAACATGTTTACTATTTTCAATCACTGACCTTAGATTTGCAGGTCAGAGCCAGGAGTAAGCCTTGAAGACAGTTGGGTATTATATATATATATACACATATATATGATATACATATATAATATATATTATATATTACATATATATTACATATATGTAATATTGTGACAGGCAAATATTTAACTGAATATTTTTACCCATATAATAAGTAACCCTTTTCCACATTGTAAGATGTGTTTCATTGCCTTGGATAAGGCTAGAAACCTTAGCTTGGATAAGGCTAGATGATGACAAGGCTAGAACATTATATTTTCAGATTTATTATGGTAATAACTAACTTTTATACACTAAATGTTGTTGTAGGATACTGACAAAGAAATAATATAATATATGATTTAAATTGTCACTTGCCACTTGTCATTCCATTGCTTATCTATTTTCCTGAGTGGGCTCTGATAACATCTTCATTTGTCCCTGTCATGTGCTAGTGTAGTCCAACGGTGTCTGCTTGCTCTAGGAACACTAAAAGCCTCAAACCGCTCATTCAGGGTCTTGACAAAGAAGTCTGACAATCTCATAGGTAGGCGGCCATGCGGTCTTTTGACGTCTTGTGGAATCCAGTTTATTGAATCACTGTGAGATAGTTACAAGCTTTCATGTTTGGGTTACAAGCACACAATGATAAAACACCCATCCCTCCACCAGTGCACATTCGGGAGTTATGGTTTGCCACACAGACACTGAGAGGTCATCATGTTTGGTCCATTATCTACTTTCAGTAGACATCTCCTATCCCGACTGGTTCCTCCAGCCATCATTTTCTTAGTGATCCCTTCTCTATTCCATCTGCCCTCTCCCCTCCGCTTACGAAGCAGGCTTCCAGCTATGGGGCAATTCTCCTGGCCCTTGTATCCAGTGTTTTTGGGTGTCAGCCTTATGTGATGTTATTCTATAATCCACAAATGAGTTCAGTCCTTTTATATCTGTCCCTCTCTTTCTGACTCATTCCAGTTAGCATGATATTCTCCATGTCTATCCATTGATAAGCAAATTTTATTACTTCATCTCTCCTAAGAGAGTAATGCATCTATTGTGTAGATGTACCAAAGTTTCTTTAACTAGTCATCTGTTCTAGGGCACTTGGGCTGTTTCCAGATTTTGGCTGTTGTGTACAGTGCTGCATTGAACATAATAGGCACAGATGTCATTTCTATTGTGCTTTTTTTCATCCTCAGAATATATATCTAGAAGTGGTATTGTGGGGTCATACTGATGCTCAATTTCTAGTTTTTGAAGGACTGTCCATATTGTTTTCCAGAAAGGCTGGACCAGTTGGCATTCCCACCAACAGTGAAAGAGTGTCCCTTTTTCCCCACATCTACACCAGCACTGGTTGCTTTTATTCTTTTGGATGTGTGCCAGTCTCTGTGGTGTGAGATGATATCTCATTGTTGTTTTGATTTGCATCTCCCTAATGACTAACGATGTGGAGTATTTTTTCATGTGCCTTTTGGCCATTTGTATTTATTTTTTGAGGAAATTTCTGTTCATTTCTTATTCCCCATTTTTTTCATGGGATTGGAGGGGTTTTTTTTATGGGATTGGAGGCGTTTTTCTTATAAAATTCTACTAGTGTCATGTACATCCTGGATATCAATACCTTATCAGTTGGGTATTGGGTAAATATTCTTTCCCGTTCTGTGGGCTCTTTCTGTATTTTGGTCACTGTTTCTTTTGAAGTGCAGAAGTTTCTTAGCTTGATGCAGTCCTATTTGTTTATGTTTACTTTCACTTGCATGGACAGTGATGTTTCATTCTTAAAGATGCTTTTAGCTTTGATGCTATGGAGAGTTCTGCCTACATTTCCCTCTATGTAAACCCCCCCTCTAAGATTAGGCACAAGACAAGATTGCCCGCTTTTGCCTCTCTTATTCAATATAGCACTGGAAGTCCTGGCCATAGCAGTTAGACAAGAAAAAGATATCAAGGGCATACAGATAGGAAAGGAAGAGGTCAAGTTATCACTATTTGCAGAAGATAGGTGCTATGCTTAGAAAACCCAAAAGACTCTACAGAAAAGTTCATAGAAACAATAGGTCAATATAGTAAAATGGCAGGCAACAGAATCAACTCCCAAAAGTCCATGGCTTTCTTATAATACAAATAATGAAAGAAAAGAAAGAGACATTAAAAATCAATCTCGTTCACAATAGTACTTCAGAAAATCAAGTACCTTGGAATCAGCTTAACCAAAGAGATGAAGGACCTATACAAGGAAAATTACAAAACACTACTTCAAAAAATAAAAGAGGATGCTAGAAAATGAAGACACATCCCTTGCTCATGGATAGAGAGAATTAACATTATCAAAATGGCAGTACTGTCCAAAGCACTATACAGATTTAATGTGGTCCCTATCAGGATACCCATGACATTTTTCAAAGAAATAGACAAAACACTCCTGAAATTCATATGGAACAATAAACCCCCACAAATAGCTAAGGCAATCTTTGGGAAAAAGAAGATGGGTGGCATCACCTTCCGCAACTTCAAACTCTACTACAAAGCAGTAGTAATTAAAACAGCATGGTATTGCGCTAAAAGCAGACCTGCAGACCAATGAAACAGAGTTCAATATACTATCACAGACCCCCAAATGTATGGCCACTTAATCTTTGACAAAGGAGCAAGAAATGTGAAGTGGAACAAGGAAAGCCTCTTCTACAAGTGGTGCTGGGAAAACTGGATAGCTATCTGCAAAAAAATGAACTCTGACCTCTGTCTAATGCCAGGCACAAAAGTCAGATAAAAGTGGATTAAAGACTTCAATATCAGACATGAATATATAAGAGACATAGAGGAAAATGTAAGCCCATTGATTTTTGACACCTTGGCAAATGAGACAGCATCCCGGATTCTCTATCATCTACAGAGGCTGGGACCCTGGATTCCTTCTCTCACTTGAGAGAAACATGATATTCCAAGCATAGCTCTTTTGATTTTTCTTTGGGAGACCTGAATAGCGTTCTTATCCTGTTTTCTCTGAGGTGTATGCTAGTGCAGGTCTCTGAGGCGTATACTAGTGCAGGAGGAACAGTGGACTCGAAAAGATGTGCCCAGAGCTGGAGGTTCTTCTTCCTCTTAACAAGTTCTTTCTTGTTAAGAACTTAACAAGTTCTTAACAAGAACTTAACACTTTCTTCCTTCTGTGCACCTCAGGAGCCAGGTCGTTCATCATTTTGAGTTCTTGGCCTAGGTACACACAACTGCTGCAGTCCAACCTTTCCACACTCATGGTCGAAGTCAGCCAGCATTCGTGCTGCTTGGCTAATGTTTGGTGTAATTAGAATGATGTAATCAGCGAAGCAGAGGTGGTTTAGTTGCCGACTGTCTATCTTCACTCCCACTCCTTCCCATTCCAATTGTTGCATGACATTCTCGTGGGTGGCACTGAAGAGTTTCAGTGAAATGGTATCGACCTTCCAAACCCCTCTCTTTACGTCAATAATCACTTCCTTGTAGAATGGAGAGATCCTGGTAGAGAATCTGTAACACAGCTCACAGAAGATCCTGATGTACAGAATTTGAACGCCCTCTTTGGCTAGGGCTTCAATGACCTCTTTAGTCTCAACAGAATCAAAGGCCTTCTTTAAATCAATGAACGTTAGACAGAGTGGCATCTTGAACTCTTGCAAAACCTCAATGAGCTTGGTCACTGTGTGGATATGGTTGATCATGCTGAATTCTTTTTGGTACTCGGCTTGCTCACATGGTTGTCCTTCATCTAGTGTTCTGCCAATCCTATTCAGGATGACTTGAGTGAATAGCTTGTATAAGACAGACAACAGGCAGATTGGGTGATAGTTGCTGATGTCATGGATGTCTCCCTTCTTGTACAACAGGATGGTCCTGCTGGTTTTCCATTGGCACAGAACCTTGCATTAAGAGAGGTAGCGTGTACAAAGCTGAACCAGTGTATTGATGAGTACTGGCAACAGATTTTTCAGGTGTTCGGGCCAGATGTTGTCTGGACCGGGTGCTGTACACTTCTTTACTGATGGAATGCCATGTCTGATTTCAGAAGGGAGAACATTGAGAACAACATATCCATCCTGCGGAATTTGGAATGTGTGCAGGTGGATGTGGCTAATGAAGTTATCTGAGTAGCACTCATGGATAACCTTTTCCATTGCCCTTCTAGAAGATGTGACATATCCATCAGGATGTCAGAAGGCAGTCATCTTGGTCTTGTAGTTGGCGAAGGACAGGCAGTGTAACGAATACTTTTCCTGGCTTCTGCCACATCAGCCAACATTGCTGCTCTTCTCTCTTTGAGGTCTTCCTTTATAGCTTCTCTCTACAGCTTTGTGAGCCTGAATGTTAGCTTGTGATTTCCTGAGGCTCATCCCAAACCACATGCGTGAATGAGCTCGAGAGTTTCTGAATACAGGTGTCTTTATGTGACTTTCTCTCTCTCTCTTTCTCTCGGTGTTCCTCGCACAATCATGGAGATGCTGAACCAGTCGATCATATTCCTCATCTGTGTTATGATACCCACACGGCAGAGCCTGGCAATCTACCCGTGGCATATTCGATATGCAAAAACAGTAACAGTAACAGATCTAAATTAGACATTTAAAATATATTATTACAGCCTCCCAGATGAGATCCGGAGCAGCCGCGCACAACACGGCCCCTCTGCTCCTTAAAGACTATGATCCGAGAGGTCTGCTAACCCATTTTGGCACCCCACGGCTCCTTATAGAAATGCATCTAGACTGTGAACTGAGCTAAAATAACAGAAATCCAAAACCACGCTGTTGAGACTGCACGAACTCATATAATCTTCATTCTCAGCAATGGAAAACAAATTATCAAATGATGTCTTTTCAGCAGGTTTGATTGTTGGAGGAAAATTCCAAATAATAATAGTGAGTTCTCTGTTGAAATATTGAATGTATTCAAAGTATAGAGAGAATAAAGTGAAGATCATTAGCCACTCAGGTGGGGGGTGGGTGTGGGAGGGGCATACATTGGGGTTCTTGGTGGTGGAACATGTGCACTGGTGAAGGGATGGGGGTTTGATTATTATATGACTGAGACTTAAACCTGAAAGCTTTGTAACTTCTGTCATGGTGATTCAATAAAATAAAAATTAAAAAAAAATAAAATATATGATTACATAGGTTTATAATATATAACTTAAGAAGTTGGGATGTGACTCAAGTAGCCGTGCAGGGGACAGGTATGTACAAGACACCTAGATTTGAACTATCACTGACAACTAGTGGCCTCATGAACACTGCCTGAAGAAACCCTGTCTACACTCATTCCTGCTGTAACACTGCCATGGGTGGGTCACACAAAGTTAATTATTATGCATATATATATATATATGTACTGGCTGGAGAGCTAGCACAGCGGGTAGGGCGTTTGCCTTGCATGCAGCCTACCCGTGTTCAATTCCTCCATTCCTCTCGGAGAGCCTGGCAAGCTACTGAGAGTATCCCACCCACACAGCAGAGCCTGGCAAGCTACCCGTAGCGTATTCGATATACCAAAAACAGTAACAACAAGTCTCACAATGGAGATGTTACTGGTGCCCACTTGAGCAAATTGATGAGCAATGGGATGATAGTGATTCAGTGATACTACAATACTCTCCTTCCACTTAACTGAACTTAATAAATATTCTAATTTTTCAGAAACTAAAATTAAAAAAAGAATAGAATGTCAGGGTTGAAAAAAAGTAGCTCTGAGTGCAATGTGTGAGAAGATATTTCTAATGTTTCTCTTAGGTCTAAACACCTGAGAACCAAGATGCTGAATTATAAATCTAGAAAAATGTTTTCAAACACCATCTTGTCTTTAATTTGGATCAATATCTGTAGAACCCTAAAAAATTATTAAACAAATTTGGCTTTTAGATCCCTAAAAATATGATCTCTAGCTTTTCTAGGGACTATTTAAGCACAGTTTAATTTTGAAAGGGTTATGGGATTTACTAGCCCAAACCCACAATTCTCTATAGGATCATGCAGCATGGTAGTAAAAATGATGGCAATAGAGTTTGTCTGGGCTCAGAGTCCTCATCTGAAAAAGAGGATAATAATTGAATCTAATTGATAACTCTCTCAAGAAAATTAAATGGTATACAAAATTAAATGGTGTACATTTAAAGCAGATCCTGTCATTTGCTCAATAATCAATGAGTAATAGCTATTTTTATTTCCATGTAATTTTTATCTAGCCCAAAGATTCTCCTCCAAATAAATAATATTGTAACCCTTATAATAGCAGCTAAACTAGAATAATTATGACCAAAATTAATCAGGTTACATGAGCCTATATTGCATTCCTAAAAAGTGTGTTATACTAATACAGATTAATAGCACAAATAAGAAAAAAATTTAAACTACTTAAGAATGAAAGCCCAACAAATCTTTTCAAGTACTACAGTCAGGGGAGGTTTTGCATTAAACATAAACTATACTAATTAGAAAATAATTCTCTTCTGTTTGTTAAAGCACTTAACAGTCTCTAAAATTATATCTCGGCTCATACACCTAGTATTCTTGTTCTTGAAAGCTACTACAAAATAAGAGCTTCCCCCACTCCTCATCTTCAAAGATGGCAAATGAAGGAGTTGGGGAGATAGTACATTGGGAAGGGCAGTTGCTTTGTATGTGGCCGGCTGGGGCTAGATCCCAGGAACCCCATAAAGTGCCCCTAGTATCACCAGAAGTAATTTCTATGCAAAAAGTCAGGAATAACATTTGAATATTGCCAGGTGTGGCCCCCAAAACAAAGAAATAAATAATTTTTTAAAAGAAAATTAAAATCAAGTACTTAAGACAGGACATAAGAGAAAATATTTTTGAATTATCTGAAATCTCTCACCACATATTAAAGATTAAATACCCCATTTGGTGAACACATTTGTAGATATTTCTTTAAGTACTAGAATTTGTTTTTTTACAACTGTAAGTATATAGAACATAGATGAAGATCTCCAACATCCTACTTTGACAAAATCACATCACATAATGTCTGATTCACCTTAACTATAAAAATCCTGGAACAGAAGTTACAAGAAGAAAACAAAGATCAATGAGTACCTGGGCTGAGGTTGAGAGGTTAATGGAAGTAGCCCAGAGATTTTCTGGGTGATGGGAATATCCTATATCCCAATAGGCAGATGGTTTTGTATTCTTATTTATTTGCTGAAGCTCACTAACATATATGATCAAAATTTATATACTTTGTTATGTAAAAATTAATTTTTAAAAAGTTTCAAAATGTTATTATTCACCTACCTTAATAAGTTCATTCCCACCCCTTGAACTTCTGTATAATATATTCATAATGCTTCTGAGAAAAATATTTTCTGAAAAATAGAATGAACTCTTAGCTTCTCCCTAATCCTGGGTCACCAAGGATTATAACAGATATATCCTGTAAAAGAATCTAAGGCTAAGAACAGATAAGGACTGGAGAAATAATATAGCAGGTGAAGTGTTTGCCTTGCTTGCAGCTGATCTGGGTTCAATCCCTGGTACCACAAATCAGTTACATAAGGACCACTAAGAGTGATCTCTGAAACTACTAGGGATGACTCGAAACTCAAAAATAAATGAACAAATCCAGAAAACTAAGACACGCACAAATTTATTAGACCTCATTAGTGAAAAATTTAATTTTTTGAATTAAATATGTATCACTGTCATCCCGTTTTTTATCAATTTGCTCAAGCAGGCACCAGTAACGTCTCCATTATGAGACCTGTTACTGTTTTTGGTATATAGAATGTGCCTCGGGTTTCTTGCCAGGCTTTGCCATGCGGGCTAGATACTCTCTGTAGCTTGCCGGGCTCCCTGAGAGGGATGGAGGAATCAAACCCGGGTTAGCTGCATGCAATGAAAACACCCTATAGGCTGTGCTATCACTCCAGTTCTGAATTAAATATATTCATAAATAAATAAATTATATATATATATATATATATATATACTGTGGTCATGACCAGGGATCTTGGAATGGTGGAAGAGGATCCAGGCACTCTGATGATGGGCATGGTCTAGCAACTAGGTTCTACTGTTAAACAAAAAAATATAAATAACATAATAACATATTAAGAATTCTAGGTAAAAATAACATCTGCATACACATACAGTATTTTTAAAACTTTATGATTATTATAGTCCCAGTTGTTTATCTCTGTTTCCGCTTGAGTCAGTGGTGTGTCATCTTTGAAGATACTATAGCTTCAATGTTGTGGAGGGTTTTGCCGACCTTGTCTTCAATGTAACTTATGGATTCTGGTCTGATGTTGAGGTCTTTAATCCATTTTGATCTGATTTTTGTGCATGGTGTTAGGTTGAAGTCTAAACCCATTTTTTTGCATGCGGTTGTCCAGTTATGCCAGCACCATTTGTAAAGAGGCTTTCTTTGCTCCACTTCAGATTTCTTGCTCCCTTATCAAAGATTAGATGGTTATACATTTTGGGTTGTGTGTAGGGATATTCTACCCTGTTCCATTGGTCTGTGACTCTGCCTTTGTTCCAGTACCATGCTGTTTCAATTGTTACCGCTTTGTAATAGAGTTTGAGGTTGGGGAGAATGATGCCTCCCATCATCTTTTCCCCAAGACTTGCTTTAGCTTTTCTTGGGCATTTGTTGTTCCATATAAATTTCAGAAATGCTTGATCCATTTCTTTGAAGAATTTCATGGGTATCCTCATAGGGATCCTGTTGCTTTGTGGAGTATTTTGACAATGTTAATTCTTCCCTCAACTGATAAGGGGTTGATATCAAGGATATACAAGGCACTGGTTGGAATCTGTGAGAAGAAAACATTCAACCCCATCAAAAAATGGGGCAATGAAATGAACAGAAACTTTCTCAAGGAAGAAATACGAATGGCCAAAAGGCACATGAAAAAATTCTCTTCATCACTAATCATCAGAGAGATGCATATCAATACAACTATGAGATACCACCTCATACCACAGAGACTGGCACACATCCAAAAGAACAAAAGCAACGGCTGTTGGCATGGATGTGGAGAGAAAGTGACTCCCCTACACAGCTGGTGGGAATGCCGACTGGTTCAGCCCTTTTGAAAAATAGTATGGACACTTCTCAAAAAATTAGAAATTGAGCTCCCATTTGACCCAGCAATACCACTCCTGGGAATATATCCCGGAGAGGCAAAAAAGTATAGTCAAAATGACATCTGCACTTGAATGTTCATTGCAGCACTGTTTACAATAGCCAGACTCTGGAAAAAACCTGAATGCCCGAGAACAGATGACTGGTTAAAGAAACTTTGGCACATCTACACAATGGAATACTATGCAGTTGTTAGAAAAGATGAAGTCATGACCTTTGCATATAAGTGGATCAACATGGAAAGTATCATGTTAAGTGAAATGAGTCAAAAAAGAAAGAGACAGACATCAAAAGATTGCACTCATCTGTGAAATATAAAGTGACAGAATGGGAGACTAGCACCCAAGAATAGCAGAGACAAGTACCAGGAGGTTGGCTTCATGGCTTAGAAGCTGGCCTCACACGCTGAAGGAAAAGAAATGGCAGCTCAGACAGAGAAGAAAACACCAGGTAAATTGTGGTTCGAGGATCTGCTAGGAATGGGAGATGTGCGCTGAAAGTGGACTATGGATCAAACACGATGGCCACTCAATACCTCTATTGCAAACCACAACACCCAAAAGGAGAGAGAGAACAAAAGGGAATGCCCTGCCACAGAGGTAGGGCAGGGTATGGGGGGTGGAAGGAGGGGGTGGGTGGGATACTTGGATCATCGGTGGAGGAGAATGGGCACTGGTGGAGGGATCGATACTCGAGCATTGTATGACTGAAACACAAGCACGAAAAGTTGTATGTCTATAACTGTACCTCATGGTGATTAACTAATAAAAAAAAGATAGAAAAGGCAGAGAGAAAAAAAATTATAATTATTATAAAAAATACTATAAATAATAATATCTTTATCAATGTAATATTAGGGTCTAGTAGTTGTAATGTTACCAGTATTGTTGTAATGTAAAAAAGAAAGAAAAACAATATTTTTCTCTTAAATGATGTCAGGAAGTGAAGACTTGCAGACTACTCCATTACTTTTCTGTAGTACATAGTTTTGGTTGAAATTCAACAGCCAATTCACTGGAGAGGGAGAGAAAGGAAAAGAAAGACATAAATGGTCAATCTTCTTTTCAATGAGCCAGTTTCAAAGAAAAGCATATAGGGTGCTGTTATGTCTGGCCTTTATTAAATGACAAAAGAACATTCTATTTTGAGGAAAGATGATTTTATGTTATAATTGTACCGAGCCAAAGCACACTTTTATCTAACTCTTCATTTTTACATATACATTGTAATATGGATTATAAGATATTATTTAAACATCTACACAGGATTAAATAAAATAATCAAAGAAAGGAAAATCCTAAAATACAGCATCTGGGTTGGTTGGGAAGGGGAGGCAAAGTTACAGCCAATGAGAGCTGGGGATATTGAAACATTTGAACATTTGCCATCTAACTTACATGACTGCCTTTAATATGCATATAGTCTTTTGGGAAACAACTGTATACATAATGGCCTCATTAGCAATCTTTTCATTAAAGAAACCTTACCATAGCTTTGGGTACTTGGGTGTTATGCCTCATAGTGGATAATAATATATGAGCTTTATTTACTGCAGCAACTCGGCCCTGACTTGTGAAAAACAGAAATCAAAACAAATGAAAACTGTAAATTTAACAATGTATATTCAAGGCATCAGATCTAAGACAGGAGAGATGGTACAGAAGACTGTGCACTTGCCTTTTATGGAGTGATCAGGGTTCAATCCTCAAAACTGCATAATTGCATATGGTTTTCAAAAAAACCTCAGAGATGCTCTCTCTTTCTCTCTCTCTCAAAAATGATTTTGATAACATGTTTTACAATACTGCTAGAAGAAATGTTTCAGGAATACAAATGCTAGATCACACCCACCAGCAGAGTGTCAGTCACTTTAGCACTTCTCTTTGCAATGCCCAGTACCTGGCAGTAATTTAAATTTACTTGCAAAGAAGTCATAGCTATTGTCTTTAAAGAACTTTCAGTCTTACAAGGAAGAGAATATCAGCATACTAATAACTTGATGAAGCAACATGTGCTGAGTCTCTTAAGAGTAGCACAAAGAAAGTGCTGAAAGGCGCTACTCCTTCTAGGTCTAAGGCCCCAGGAGTGTAATTCAGTTAATCAGAAGGGCATAAATTCTAACTTTGTTCTACTCCACACTCTCAGATGACAGGACCAGGAGTCTACTCCCATTGAGATCTATGGCTTTTGCTACATGAAGAAAAAAAAGAGGGTGAGCAAGTGAGAGAGAGAGAGACAGACTTATTCGGTTGAGGACATAGACTCCTATTTGGCTTGGTTAATCTGCTCTCACTTCCCTTAGGAAGGTAATTGAAGTCAAGGAAGTTGCATGTAGCGATTTGGAGGTTTGCAACTAAGAAATTCTTAGATTTAGGGGCATATGTAGCCTTTCATGTACAAAGTTCTCATTTTAACCTACCTCAGGCTACCAGGCTTTACTGATTTATAGTTAATTAGGATTGAGGTTTTCATTGAAAATTTGAATACTTATATGCTTTTTTGTATGCATTTCAGATCATGTTGGCTGAAGCAAATAATTGTAACAGCACTCAAGAAATGAATGAATACCACAGGGAAGAGCTTCAACAGCCCCTGCCCCTGACAACCTGTAAGTAAATCCTGCTGTGTTCCCTGTTCACAGAAATATCTTTCTGACATCACTTGTGATAGCTGAAAGATTTCTTTTCCTACTAGCTAGCAAAATCCCAATACCATTTCCTCACTTTTTAACCAAGTCTCAAAATCCCTTAAGAAACATTCCATTTGCTATTACGCTTTTATTCTAGAATTAAAATATCTGTACCCAAAAGAGGCTTAGTTGTTATATGTGTGTACAACTCCCATTGTGATAAATGAACATCATTTGGACATAAGAGTGACAGAAGGAAACTATTATGGAAAAGAAGGAAAGAAAGAAGAGCATGTTGTTCCCAAACTGATGCCATGAATTTTATCATTTTGTGTTCAAGGTAGTAAATATATAGAATTCTGGTAAGGAAAATTCTGCATTCATATTTATAGAAAGTAGTGATCCCTTTGCACATTGAAAATGTGCAGTGACTAGCAATGAGGTAACGCTTTCTTAAATAACTAATGCACAATGATATAAAATAAAATCTAATCTAATGTTTTTACAATTTACTTGATATCTGTAAATCTTTCTTGGATATAAAGAAGACAAAACTCTGAAGAAGGAGTGTGCTCTGGTCCGGAGATATTTCTTAAAATCCCTTTCCGCATCTCTCTGTCTCTTACTTTGCAACTTACGGAGTATATGATGCTTATGGAAGTACATCACATACTAAAATCCTAAAGTGAATGTGCATATGTTTGAGATGAACTTAGAAACGGTATGAATTTTCCTGCTACTGTATATAGCAAATTAGATTCTTAGAACAAAGGAAAGTTTCCTTTGCATACCTGTATATTGTACATTGACATATTTTACATTGTCATAATGATAATAATAATAATACTTACATGAAAATCTTCAAAATTACATAAATCCTAGGGCTAGCTATATATTTCACTTTCTAGAATTTGAAATTAATGAAAGCCAATCATTAGAAAATCTTTTTTTTCCTGATTCCCAAATTGGGCTTTCTTTTTAAAAAGTTATTTGTATCTAAACTTATTTACATGTTATAATATGATTTAAAGACTGCCCAGCTGAAAAAGCACGATAAAATATGTTTCAACATTAGTATGTTACATATATATTGCAAAACTACTTTATTTTAATTTCTTTTCTTAAAAAATGTTGCATTTATAAATACTCCTATTCACTTAACTCTTAATTTGTCAGTGAAAAGCAACCTCTGCAGATTTACCAAATGGGTAACTAAATATCACTGAACATTCACTTAATATAGAGAATTTTCCACTTGAGAGGATGTCTTCTCTCACTAACTTGACACTTCACCCCTTTATACTTTTAATTCTTGGCTAAAATTGCTAGTAATTACCTTGCTAACTCTAAAAGAAAGAAAATGCTGATTTTATGACTGTGTGAAAATTTTCTCATTGTTTACAGGTTCTCACTGAAAAGAAAAATCTGAAAGCTATCATTGGTTGAGTCACTCTTAACCACAAGTAGTTGAATTGTAAGAGTATTTGTTACTTTGTTACTTCAAAATAAATGCCCCCCCCATCCATATATACATAAGCACCCACACATTTCTCTTCAGTAAAAGTCTCAGTCCTGTGATCAGTTATTTCCAAGCACTGAATTCTACTACTAGGGGTCACAGACTTAAAACAAAAAGATGGCAAAAGAAAGACATACATAGTTAAAATAGTTTGGTAATTTATGTAGCACATAGTAACATCTTCAAAGTAAGACTTGTTGTTACTGTTTTTGGCAAAATTGATAGTTTAAAAGATAAACCCAGTATTATATACATAGAGAGATTATATATGTACATTAGTAAAATGAACTAATGTATTTAGCTCATTACTAATAACTTTAATCTATCTTGATGTTCAAGTATTCATAGGCTTAATTAAATCCATAATATTTCTCTTGGTAGAGAATTTAGCAGAGTGTAGTATTTAGTCTTGTAGCTACAAACATAGTTCAGAGCTAGAAATCCCAGGGCTTCATCTCAGAACTGGGCACTTATACAGTCTGAGATCATAAAATATTCTGAGCAGTCTTTGTAAATCAGGAATATTTCAACTCCATAGTAATTTTACTGGGCATTACATGAATATGTGTAAAAGTATGTGTATCTTTAATATAGATTATAAAATACAATTGCAAAGGTACCTAATAAAATGAATTGTAGCGCTGCACTCTCATCCCTTTGTTCATCGATTTGCTCGAGCGGGCACCACTAATGTCTCCATTGTGAGACTTGTTACTGTTTTTGGCATATCAGATATGCCACAGATAGCTTGCCAGGCTCTGCTGTGGGAATGGAATACTCTCGGTAGCTTGCCGAGCTCTCCAAAAGGAATGGAGGGGTCTGCCACATGCAAGGCAAACGCCCTACCCACTGTGCTATCGCTCCAGCCCAATAAAATGAATTATTATTGATGTATTCAGAATAAGAATGTATTCAGAAATGATGTATTCAGAATAAGAATTATTGTTTTTGCTTTCATTTGCTATTATTATTTGTATTGAGCTTTTAAGATTTGTATAAATATTGACCTTTTAAAATCTTCCTGTTATTAATATTTGAAAAGTGAGGGCTATGAATATGAGTGCTGGGTAATAGAAAAAAGTCCAAAAGAGATTAAAAACAATTGTGAAACATACAAAAATCTAATCAGGACAGGAAAAAAGCTAAATTGACACTCTTTCCAGCCCTCATAGAAACATAACTAATCATTAGAGCCTAAATTACCTCATAATTCTCTTTTTTTTTTTTTTTTTTTTGCTTTTTGGGTCACACCCGGCGATGCACAGGGGTTTCTCCTGGTTCTACACTCTACACTCAGGAATTACTCCTGGCAGTGCTCAGGCGACCATATGGGATGCTGGGATTCGAACCCGGGTCGGCCGCGTGCAAGGCAAACGCCCTACCCGCTGTGCTATCGCTCCAGCCCCCCTCATAATTCTCTTTATCTTAATGTTTCTGATAGGCGAGTCCATTAATTGGTATGACTACTAAAATAAAGTCTAATTTCCCATTTCTACCTAGGCATAAGTTTAGCCTAAAGTCTCAAATCATTTCAGTGAGAAATGTGTATATATTGCAATAAAAATTCAGAAAATAAACCTAAAAATTAGATTAAAAATATTATCAAAATTGCCCTATCCTACTTCATTAATGAATCTCCAGAATTATTTCATTGGCAAATAAGTCAGAAGTAGTTGCAAAAGCAAGCTGCTAATAACATTGAAATTCACACTGGAAGACATTCTGGGCAATATTTATTACTCCAACAAAATCTTAACCAGAAACGTTTTTTACAGGACAGTGAGACTTTGAGAATATAACTATATCTTCATACACTGCTTATACGAAATATTTCTTCTTGGAAGAAAGAGTTTTTGAATCCTCCGTATTATTTTCTTGAAAGGAAGAAAGGAGATAGATGGCTTCAGAAATAATCATTTTGTGTAAAGAGAGATTTCTCAGTGAACTTTGAGAATAATGTGGACAACACTGCAGCTGTTTTGCGTTTGTATGGTAAGTGCAAATCGTGTTTCTGCATCTCTTTATTTGAACAATTCAGGAGCAATACTGTCAATTGAGTCTGGTTGAGAATGTTCCATTGAAAGCTTATTCAGAAAAGTACCTTAAAAAATGTATAAGCTTTATAATTGAATAAAAATGATGGGTAATTTGAGGTACCACAGTTTGTAAGAAAAAATATGAATCTGGTTAAACCTGTCTACCCTCTCTTTGAAACAAAAATTGCATCTTATAAAACATTATTAATTTATCACCTTTGTTAATAAAGTTTCAATATGTGGAGAATGTTACACTTTGTATTTTGCTTCCTAATACAAATATGTTCCTGAATAGCATATTTGGTATTTTGAAATATCTCTTAATGGATTTAAAACAGATTATATTATAATTTATTAGATATAATTATTTAAAAGACACTATTGTTTCATATAATTACAAGGAGAAATTTACCAAATTTGAAATTGTTTTAATAGTTCAAGAGTGATTATAATGTACTTCCTTTTCCAAAACTAATTGGAGGTTAACTACACAGCAAAGTCAAATTCTGATTTTTTGACATATATTTGATAAGGATATTTTTAATGAAGGTATTTTAGAACAGGATTATGGGCTTGTCAAATTTTAATGGCAGCTGTAAAGTGGTTGAGGCTAGTCAGATGATAGGAAACGTGTGAATACGCCACCTCCATTTTGCTAGAGTTAGGTCAGAATTAGTTATAGTAATGAATGTCCTGGAGTGTAATTTCGAATATAATGAATGATGTGTGAACGAAAGAAAATGCTCCTTCTTCTTTTGGGTCTTTCATTCTTTTATTTTTTTCTAAAGGAACACAAATTTGGTGCTAGAAGTGTTCATTACTTTATAGCTTCGCTCTTGCAGTGATTTGCTGTGGTTAGTTTTGCTGTATATATTTTATTCCTATGGCAATTCAAAGAGAAAAAAAATCAAATGGTCCAATTAAAGACCCAATGTTTATAGGATTCTTTCCCTGTTTCAGCATGATTCTAACTTCTTAGTATGATTTTTTTTCTCCATATACTTTTAGAAAGCTCTTTTGGACTCTATGGTTTCCAATACCTGATATACTCTTATTTATGATAGTCCAACAAAGTCCATCCCAATTCTTGTATTGAAATCTTAACCCCCACTACTTTAGTATGTGATTGCATTTTCAACAAAATTTAAAGAATTAATTGCAGTAAAATCATATAATTTTCATTGGATCTAATCCATTATGACTAGTATTCTATAAAAAGTGATACTTCAGATATAGATATATATGATGACAAATCGTGAGAAGATACTACAAAAGCCAATCATTGACAAGACAAAGGCGGAGATCTTCAGAGAGAGCCTCCCCAACTAGCTCCTTGATCTTGAACTTCTTGATTAGAAACTGTGAAGAAATAAACTTGTTCTATTTAATTTAACCAGTCCAGGGTATCTGTTACAAAAATCCTAGCAAACTAATATATTATCATTGGCATTAACTACATTTCTTTGTCCATTTCTAGAAAAATAAAATACCAGATGCAAGAACTTTACCTTATTTTTAATAATACTACAAGAGTCTGGCAAAGTGACCAGTATTTAAATAATTCTCCACATACCAATTAAAAATAAAATGATGACAACAGATGACAAAGAAAACATTGACATTCATATTTGCCTCCACCTAAATCTGATTGCCATTTCATTAACTGCCATTTGTAAACCAGACTACATAAAGGCTCTAAATTTCAAGAAATAGGAACATACATCAAATTATCCAGACAGAAGCACTTCAATATAGTAACTCAAGATTTATATACGGACCCTTGCTTGTGTAGTTTACATGTAGGAAGGCCAGTGTTAAACTTCACAGCATTCACATTAGTCTTAGAGGGGAATAATTTGAAACTACTTAAATACTTCTAAAAATATTTAACATGACACCAATAACTTTGAGATAATTAAAATAAGAGAATCTGTGGATCTAATTATAAAGAACTTGAAAGACAGAGACAGGGAATATGAGTGTCTTAAATAGTTAATTCAGACATCATTTCAACTAGAAATTATTTAATAACTTTCCTCATTGTTATCCTCCAAATATTCATGTACATATTTATAACAAATATCTCACCATATTATACTAATACTTTATGTTTTTGTATATTTATACTTCCTAGTTGTATTGCTACAGTTTCTAAGTCCTATTTACCAGAATAATTTAGTTATGATTTTACATATATATGACTTAAAGTTTATCTCTCTAATGGGTAAATTCCCATTCAATTACCTAACTTATTGCTTCCTTCAAAATAATATGTTATAGGAAACTATCTCTGTAAGTACTTCATCTTCCAGAGGTTAACCAAGAGCTAAGCCTCATACAAAACATTGTCACAATTTACTCTGTTATCATAGAATTCCTGTTCACTTTAACAAAGGAGACAGCCTTCTTATTGTCACAGTTTGTTTCTTGGAGAGTACTTATATTAAAACCTATTATTTGGACTTAGATTCTGCAGGAAGATTGTCAACACTGTGTTCAATATTTGGAAGTGACAGACTGACTCCCTTCCAAAATACATCTGTTACTGGCTAAAGAAACATAGTAGAGTTCTATAAATATTAGATCTCATCAGTTATATAGAAATTATTCTTATATTGGGTCTTCATTCATTTATATAACGAAGATTTATTGACTACCCACTACCTGTCTAGTCTTACACATGTTGCCTTGAAATAATCAATACACAAAGAATTCTGCCTTTGGAGATGATCAAAAGAGGTAAAAGACAATATAATAATAAAATTAAATAATTGGAACTATATGATGTGTTTTACAGAGTGAAATAGCCTTATAATATTTCAATCAGGAAAAGAAAAGTTAGGAGTTGGGACCCAACTCCTCTGAGTATATCATCAGGGTAAATCAAGAATTGTACCCGATATTTAAAAGTGTTAAGAAATTATCCAAAATGGCATCTATCAAAAGTGCAATCTAGAAGTAGGTAATAGCTACAGTAAAATATCTGAGGTAAAAGCTTGTCTAGAATGTTTCAGGAGAAAATAATTTTATGAAAACTCAAAGAATGTTTCCAAAGGACCAGCATTAATCTGTTTGCCAAATATATCCCTTACCAAGAATTCATCATTTATAAAATAAAATTGGCAATAACTGATCTTAACCTTGAAAGCATAATGCAAAATTAAATAATATCTGAAAAAAATAACTCCTGGAATCTCTAAACTAAGGGAAATCTATCACTTCAATGTGAAAAATAAGAATTTTAGGGGCCAGAGTGATAGTAAAGTGGGTAGGGCATTTGCATGCGGCCAACCCAGTTTTAATCCTAGGTATCCCATATGCTCCCCCAAGTGCTGCCAGGAGTAACTCCTGAGTGCAGAGCCAGGAGTAATCCCTGAGCATTGCTGGATGTGACCCCCCAAAAAATGTAGGATAACATGGGGTTTATCCTTTTAGCTTTGCCATAGGGAACTTAGTTTACCTTAGAGCAATGGTCTTTCTTTATGGACACAGGAAGACAGTTAATAATATGCTTTGTAACTTGGGAGCTGATTGACTCCAATAATATTTACTCCCAGGCATCTGCTTTCTTAACTCATTTGCCCTTAGTTTCTAACACCCCAAAAGCAGGGTCCTGACGAGGAACGGAATGGACCCAGAGCAAGCTGTGAGCTACCCTGGCATCAAAATGGGCCAGGCCAAAACACCACAATACTCAACTATAAGCTGAGAGCATGGTCATAGACAAATTCTATCATGATCCAAAAGTAACGACGAGACTAGGACCCTGCTGGGGTTAGGAAGACTAACCTGGCCTAAGGACTGTGGTCTGGAATATATAGTGAATGTCCTCTGGAAGAACCAAACTTTAAATCTGACATACCTCTTACTGTGCTCATACAGAATGACATTGCTGGAAATATTAGAAGTAAATTCACTATAACTATTTAAGCGGATTACTAGCTGAGAAAGGAAGAAAGGGACACACCCCAACACACCCTTGTTTGGGCCCCACCCTTGAGCGGATCTCCTAGTAATCTCATTAAAATCCTTAGATGAGATTTTGTTAATCTCCTCAAGAAATGGTCTTACCCTTCTTTGTTGATTTGTTAATGTTAAACCCACCTTTGTGTCACCACCCTATGTAATTTGCTATATAAACTGAGACTGAAAGAGAAGACAGGGAGCACTGACAGGAGACAGAAGAAGACAGAAGAGACAGAGAAGGAGACACATGAGAGGACATAGAAGCAGAGACAGAGAGACAGACGGAAGAGAGTACAACAACACACACAGAAGCAGAGCACAAGGAGGAGCCCATCCCGATCCAGTCCATACACAGCAGCTCGAGAATACAGAACGTGAGCAGCACGTGCAAGAGAGATCTGCCCCGAGTGCCCTTGGACAATGGAACTACACGACACATCATATCCATCATATCGTCTCCCCCTCCCACTAGTGCTGCCCTTATGATTTTTTACAAGGAAAAAAAAAGGAAAAATAAATAAAAAGGATTTGTGTTTGTTTGGGGAAAAAAAAACACTAAAAATCTGGGGGCCATAGAGATAGTACAGGGATTTAAGCATGCCTTATAGCCTACCAACTCAGGTTTGATACTTGATAGCATGTGGTTGTGTGAGCAAAACTACAGGAGGTCATGCCTGAGGATAGAACCAGAACTAGTCACTCAGTGTGGTCTAACCCCCTCAAAGAAAATTTTTGATCATAATGACTAGCACAAATCGATCTCAGAGATTAATATAGCCATTTCAATGTCAATGAAACAGTTGAACAACCTCAAATTGTTGTATCTTATTTTCTACCAGAAAACAATATCTTGGTTACAAATTGCAAGATAATATCACTTAAATAGTTATCAGCAATAGGCTGAAAACCCTAACCTGGTCAGGATGTTCCAAGTTTGGGGCAAGAGTTTCCTATTTGAACCAAAAATTCTCTGCAATTGGTCATGCTCTTTCTTTGATTAGGACAGAATTGAACATAAGAGGTGAAATCTACAGATATTCATTGCCCAGTGTAATATTGGAATATGAATATGGGAGGGACAATTCAGAGTATGCTTTTTAATAGATCCTTCCTGAGAAAACAAAAACAGAATATCTTTTAAGAATAGGGCAGAATTCAGACTATGAGCAGAACTGTGAAACAGAGGAATCTTATAAGCAACGTTTTCTTTTCTTTTTTTTGTTTTTTTTTTTTTGGTTTTTGGGTGACACCTGGCTATGCATAGGGGTTACTTCTGGCTCTGCACTCAGGAATTACTCCTGGCGGTGCTCAGGGGACCATATGGGATGCTGGAATTTGAACCCGGGTTGGCCGCGTGCAAGGCAAATGCCCTTCCCGCTATGCTATCACTCCAGCCCCAAGCAACGTTTTCATAAACAGGCATTAACCTGCTACTGAAAGAATCTAAGCATTGGCATTTGAAAACACATAATCCTTCTTCATAAAATATAAATATCAAAAGCATCAAAAAAGAAATAAAATTTAGCAAAAGGGGGAAAACATAGTTCTCTGGTATTTATTCAGATCTAAGATTATAAACATAGTGGAAGTAATAAAAAAACCTGTATTTTCTTATGTATTAAAATTATTTTATTAGTTTTGTCAACATGATAAACTCAAAATATAGGACTTGTCTTCATTTGAAATTGAATCCAAAATAGTTTGAAAGATTATCCAATTAATTTGGAAAAATGAAAATTTTCCTTCTTGCTTTTCTAGTCACTCTTGACGCTGGTTAATCTTTACATTCAACTGCTCTCACAGTCTAAGACATACTTGAACAGAATCAGATAGGTAATCTCCTGTAGGTTGTATAATAGTTATCCTCTCTCATGGTGTATCTAACTGAAAGTAACTAAAAGAAAAAAGAATAGGTTTTCTCACATTATTCTGCCTGCTTCATAATATGTGAGAGATGTGGGCATTGATGCCTAAAGAGTTTAAGCATTGTTAAGAATTAGTTCATGGGCGGGGATATTGCTCTGTGGTAGGGCACATGCCTCACATGGGTTTGGTGCCTAGTACTACAAAAATAAAAGGTCTATTGGATGAGTTATTTCTTTCCCATTAGAGAGGTTTTATAAAAATAATTTCTAGCTTCGATTATTTTCACTTTTGTCACAACAGTATAGCTGATGGCATGCTAAATATGCTACATTCAATTCTACTAAAACATTTGAGATTGGAGTGATAGCACAGTGCGTAGGGCATTTGCCTTGCGTGCGGCCAACCCAGGTTTGATTCCTCTGTCCCTCTCGGAGAGCCTGGCAAGCTACCGGGAGTATCCCGCCCGCATGGCAGAGCCTGGCAAGCTGCCTGTGGTGTATCTGATATGCCAAAAACAGTAACAAGTCTCACAATGGAGATGTTACTGGTGCCCACCAGAGCAAATCAATGAGCAATGGACAGGATGATGGCAACAACAACAACATTCCCAAATAAAAGTTCTTTCTGACAGCATTGTGCATATAGTTCCCACAATTTATTTAACTAGCTTACATAGATGGGTACTTCATAAGAAGCTTTTGGCTTTACACTGTATGCTAAAATATAGTAGCACTATAGCACTGTCCTCATCTATTTGCTCATCTATTTGTTCATCTATTTGCTCACG
>NC_073302.1:414020734-414053234 GCF_027595985.1 Sorex araneus
AATAAAACTAAGAAGAAATTGTCTAGCCCTGAAAGAGCCCAAATGTAAGAGGAACATAAACATACCTTTGAGATGTAAATCCTGAGCTCATTGGAAAGGGAGAAATGGAGGCACCACACAGAGAAGGGTGGAGGTCTCAGAAAAGGAGAAGCCACTGGAGCATCTAAAATTCTGATAAGAATATAAAAGGACCATCCAGCTTTTCCTATGATAACAATGATCTATGTAGAGAAATCCAGGCAAAGACAATTTGAAGAAACCTCTCCTTTCTCTCTCTCTCTCTCTCTCTCTCTCTCTCTCTCTCTCTCTCTCTCTCTCTCTCTCTCTCCCCCCTCTCTCCCTCCCTCCATCCCTGACCCCTCCTCTCTCCCTCTGGCCCTTTCCCACTCCTGTGCTGTCCTGTCCTGTCCTCTCTTTCCCTCCTCTCTCTCCCTCTCTCTCTCTTTCTTCACTCTCTTTACATTTCTTCAAGTCCCTAACATTCTTTAAGCATGGCAAGCTCCCTGCCATGGTACTATGGCTCTAGCCCCTCCCTTGCCTAGGTATGGTGGGCTTATTTCTGCACTCTCCATCTGTTCACTGGTCTTAGACCAGTACTGTATTGTCTTGTAATATAGCCTGAATGGAGGAAGTGTTAGGGTTCCTGCTTTGACCTTCTTTTCTGTAATTGCTTTATCAAATCTTTTCTGGTTCCAAATACATTTTTAAGTTTTTTTCTTACATTGTCATTGGAATCATAACAGGGATTATATCGACTCTGTAGCAGTCCAATGGCTGTGTTGGATCAGTCTCTACATTTCAACAGTATTTCCTGGAAGAACACAGGCTACTTGACTTTTTTCTTCGACTTCTTTTGACATCTTCTAACGCCCGAGTTATTATTTGTGATGCTGTGGTCAATGGGATGGTTTTTCTTTTTCAGATAATTATTTGTAAGTGTATTTAAAAACATAATATTAAGTTAGTATTGTACTGTTTTACTGAATTCATTACTAAACCTTTCAAGTATTTTTATGGCATCTTTAGCATGGTGGGTGGTGGTTTAGTCACATCTGGCAGTGCTTAGGGACTACTCCTTTCTGTGCTTGGGCTCATTCCTCACAGTGCTCAGAGACCCATTTGTGGTGCAGGGGATTAAATCTGAGTTAGTGCATGAAGACGCTTTACCACCCAGCCCTGCCCTGTAATGTCTGTCCAGTCTGTCATTAGCATTTTTTATAAAATAATGTCAGCTAGTCTGCAAATTGAGGCAATTTTACCTTTTTTGTGTGTGTGCCAAATCTTGGGCTGGAGCGATATAGCACATTGAGTAAGGCCTTTGCCGACCTGGCTTCGATTCCTCCGCCCCTCTTGGAGAGCCCGGCAAGCTACCGAGGGTATCCCGCCTGCACGGCAGAGCGTGGCGTATTGCATATGTCAAAAACAGTAACAACAAATCTCACAATGGAGACGTTACTGGTGCCTGCTGGAGCAAATCAATGAGCAACGGGATGACAGTGATGACAGTGACAGTGAAATTTTTTTCAATAAGATATTTTGCTCAATAATTACTGTATCACTGTCATTCCATTGTTCATCGATTTGCTCAAGCGGGCACCAGTAACATCTCCATTCATCCCAGCCCTGAGATTTTAGCACCCTCTTTTTACTTGTCTTTCCAAATGGAGCTGTATTGAAGGCTCTTTCAGGGTCAGGGAAATGAAACCCGTTAGTGTTACTGTATTTGGCATATCAAATATGGCACGGGAAGCTTGCTTTGCTAAATCAATAAGTATTTATTTCCTATTTCCGTTCTTTCGTTTTTGTTTTTTTTTAATGGGGGAAGGGGCACACCCAGTGGACCTCAAGACTTAACTCCTGACTCTGTGCTTAGGGATCACTTCTGAAGGGACTCAGGGATCACATGGGGTGCCAGGTATCAAACACAGTTCAGTCATGTGCAAAGCTTGTGAAGAATGTACTAGGAAATTTCAGAGAGGAAATTTGGTGCCCAGAGAGTCGGATGACCTGTACTTAATCATAAAACCAGATAATATAGAGTCTTGCACCCAGGTGTCAGACTCTTAGAGTTCTCATTATTAGCCTGTATATATTCTTTACAATACTTGTCGTCTGTGGTTGTTTTCTATTTTCCCTTGCAAGTGCTTGCTTGTCAAACAGAATTATCTGTTTCTGTATCTGAAATTGAGCCTAACCAGAAGATCCAGGGAATTACTACTTAATTGTATTTTCCTACAACATTTACACGGATCTGAAAAAGATCTTGATCAGGTAGACCCATGAACATCCAGCCCCACTTCATGGCCACCCAGTGTCAAATTTCTTTTTTGCTTTCTTCCTTACACAAAAGCCTAAGTTGATATTAAAAGATTGTGGTAGCATGAAACCTGCTTTCACACAATCAGCTTAAGTCATTGGCTCGTCAGTGTTATCCTATTTATACCAGTTCATTATATTGTACTTAATATGAAATTGCAATGACTCACTCATAAGTGCAGCTTTCTTAGACTTAATTAGACACTGAAGAATTATTAAACATTTGATAACATATTGTACATTTGATCTCAGTTGGTATTGAATTCTCCTTGATATTAATGCACACACAATGTAATAAAACATGTTCCTCTGACTGAGCTTATGTAATTTTTCTCAATTTAACAGCTTTTGGGATGCATGATTCTTTCAGATGTTTGGCACAAAAGCATTATCTAACAAATAAGGTGTTACACTTAATTACAGATAAAATAATTTAATCAGGTAAAGAATAATGTAAAGATCATCTCAATCAGGAAAAGTTGTCTATATTCTAAATTTGAAGTCTGCCCTGAACTGCATGAAATATTTAAAGTGCATTACTTAAGTGTATCAATTACCTCATCCCTAAAAGATCAATGTATTAGTCAAAATGAATTTTAATCTTGTTTTATCTCTAATTTACAATAATATAATGTTTTGATTCAGAGGTTCATCATAGAAAAACATGTGTTACTTTGTTGAAAGATCTAGTTTTACCTAATTTAAATACCTCACAGCTTTGGCCAACTTATTCTTTTTTTAGGTAGAAGAGATATAGTGTAGATATTTGGTTGAATCTTATCTTAAAAAATATTGTTTGCTTTGTTTATTTTTGTTTGTGAGCCCAGGGCATAGCAATCGGCTTTGCCCTGAGCTTACTCTTGGTTCTGCATTTAGAAGTCATTCTTAGCATTGCCTAGAGGACCACATAGTATGTTCGGGATCAAACCCAAGTTGGCAGAGTACAAAGCAAGCTCATTACACTTGGTACTATCTCTTTGGCCACTTGTTCATATTAAAGTCTTGACAGGCTATTTTGACAACAAATTAATAAAAATATAGATAAGTTGAAATCAGCAATTTATGCAAATCTGTACGTAAATATAAAAAGAGTACCAAATATGCCATCCTTATAGTGATAAAAATGTGTAGGAAGTTTTGGAACTGTCACAAGGATGTCTAAGTATTTATTTTAGCTTCTAAACAGTTTCAGCAGCACCACCAGCAGGCTATACTGCCCTACGAAACAGATCTTTTAGTTTAAGCATGTTTTTAAGCTTCTTGGATTTATTAGATCTTGACAAATTATTATTAGTAGGAGAAAAATAAATGTTAACTTTCTACAATCTAATATGTAATCATATACAAATGTAGCATAATAAACTGTTTTTATTACAATTTCATCATCTGAATGGAAATTATAGTGTTAGTGCTTCCAAGAGATGGTTCTATCTGCATGCGCAGTGAGCAAGAGTTCGCATAATGGTCTGTAAGGCATATCAAATTTATTCTGTGAGGTAGATAAAGGTCTTTTAAAGGTCTTACTCCACTTGTGGAATGAATTTCTTATCGTGTATGAATTCTGAGTGCAACACGTCTTTTCCCCTCCCTGAAATGTGTGTATCTGTGTGTTTTAAAGAGATTAGCTAAAGAACTCCATAAATATACAATAGAAAAAAAATTAAACAAAAATTATACTCGGCATATTATTAGCATCAAATCAGTCCCCTATTCACTATTCAGGAAAGCATTTAAGAAAAATTATGTAACAAATTTACTCTAAAAGGAAGAACTCTGAAATTTGATCATCAAAGATAAAGCTACATTGAACTTTCTTTTTAATTAATGGGAATGGAGGTACAATTTTTCTTTTTCTAGTCTGAAAAACAAACTATCTCATATAAGAGGTAGTTAAAAAAAATTTATTCCACTGGTATGTTTATCATCAGTATATTTTGTTTACACAAGGCTTTAAAAATATGACTTAAAATATGGTTTGAAGATTTCCAAATATGGTACATATATAGTACTCTTTATAAACATATAAATATTGATAGACAATAATATAATTGTTATTATTATTACAATTATCCCTTTTGCCTACTTCTCCCTCTGGGAGAAACAGGCAATCTTCTGAGAGTTTCCTGCCCACATGGGTCAGCCTTGCAAGCTTCCCATGGTGTATTTATATGCAAAATCCAGTAACAAGCTGGATCTCATTCCCCTGACCCTGAAGAGCCCCCAGTGCAACATTGTTAGGAGGGCTGAGTCGAGATGGACTTCTAAGATCTTAGGAAAAGGACAAAATGAGATGTTACTAAGCCCGCCCGAGAAATCGGTGATTAACGGGATTTCGTGATTTGTGTGATTCGTGATTACAATTATCCCAAGTTTTATAGATGAAGATACCAAAGAGATTAAATTTGTTTAGCAAATTACTAAATTCCTACTAAGTGGCAATTACATCAATATTCCCCAAATTGAGTAAGTGTTCTCAAGAAAAAAAAAATGCGGGAGCTCATGGGTACACCACTGAGATTAAGAGAGACTCCTGGCTTTTATGCTCAGGGATCACTTGTTGAAGGCACAGGGGACTATATGTGATACCTAGCATTGAACCCAGGCTGACCATGTTCAAAGCCAGGGCCCTACTCACTGTACCATCGCTACGCCTTCCTCAAGCAGAAAATATTGAGTAAGATTAAGTAAAAAGTATTGACTAGATAGAATTTGGGGGCCCTTGTGGAAGATACCAAAAAGTGGAATTGCTGTTTCATGGGGAAGCTCCATTTCTAGTTTTTTGAGAAGTGTCCATATTGTTTTCCAAAAAGACTAAACCAATTGGTAGTTCTCCCAGCAGTAAGTAAGAATCCCAATTAAAAAATGAATACTAATAACAAAATTTCAATATGTGCAGGATGATTTTATGATCCAATGGGTTCATATGGGAAGCATAAATTCAACTATTTCAGTTATTGCGCTAATGATCACCACATTTCTTTATATACTAGAATATAACTACCAGGATGACAAAAATGTGTCTTATGCTTTATATGGCAGAGTCTCTTTGGCTGCCAGGGCTCTACACGGGGCAGGGAGGGGGTTGAGTTTCCCTCCCTGCCCCAAGCAGAGCCCCGGCAGCCAAAGACCTCCGGAACCCAGCCACAGCCTTGCTCAAGGCCTCTCTCCATACGTTTGGATGAGCCTCACACATGAAGGAACATGCAGAGGATCCCAGGTGTGCGGGACCTGGGGCTGAGATCTCCAAGCCTGCTCTGATTGGGACTGGGCTTCTTCTGACCAGATCCCCCTTTTGCCAGTAACTAGGCGGTCACACCCATAAACTACCCCCGGCACCATGTAATCTCATCAATGGCCAACATCCAGAGACTAAAACCAAGCTCCTGGAAGACATTTTATAGCCTAGTTATGCCTCTCAGAGAACTTGGCAAGCAACTGAGAGCTTCCTGACCAACTGGTAGAGCCTGACAAACTACCCGTGGCATATTTGATATGCTAAAATTACATCAATATTCCCCAAATTGAGAAAGTGTTCTCAAGAAAAAAGTCTCACAATGGAGATGTTACTGGTGCCCGCTCGAGCAAATTGATGAGCAACAGAATGACAGCGATACAGTGATTAAATAAACATTAATTGTTACTTGATGGGGAGATGTTATTATATCAGTACACTTTGCCAAATTGACTGTCTCTTTCTCTGTTGTGTGGACTACATGTATTCTGGACTGGGAATTTATTCTCTTCTATCTGTTCACCTTCATAGCTAGAGATAAGCTAGATGTTCTGAACCAGTGAACCTAGATATTTCAAACAATAATTCTGTATCAACATCTATTGATGATACTTATCCTCTCCTAATTTGATTCACTTGTAATATGACATCACTAAGTAATAAACTTGTATGGATGTCTTTTGAAGTTACTCAATTCTTAAATGTATTTCAATGTTACTTAGAAACAAATTTGCATTTCCTTGATTCATTAACTTTTGGCAGGCATGCCTGTTACGACATCACTGCAGCAAATAAGTGATGTCATTCACATATTTTGCAATTGAAGGTACTAGCTTAGATGGAATTTCTGATGTAACACATTAAGTTTGTCTGTCAGAAAAAAAATTATAAAACATTTTACTTTCAAAATAATTATTTATTTGAAATTAATATGGTTTCATTTTCTTCTTCTGGTTGCATTTTAAATGGCTCTGAAGTAACTGTGGGTATAACAGTGTAAAAAGAAAATATTACATGTTCCTTTTACTACATACAATGAGAATTACAAAGATTCACGAAATCAAGTGGTAAAGCATACAACAGTACTCATAATAAGCTAGGATACAAGAGGATACCATAAATTATGAGATGATCAGTTCAGTGATAAAGAACAGAAGATATAAAAAATAATACAAACTACTATATCACCCAGAAGTGAATAAAACCTGAGTAACAGTATTTTGAAATCAATTTCAAAAAACCTGAGTAACAGTATTTTGAAATCAATTTCAAAAAACCTGAGTAACAGTATTTTGAAATCAATTATTGATACTCCATAAAGAATTTAGGGGAGAAAAAACTAGGCATGGATATAGGTTCAGGAGAAAATACTTATGATTAAATTGAAAAATAGAAAGTCACTAAAACAAGGAACGTTGTCAGTTCCCACCATTCTTCTTAAATGGAAAGAGAGTGGAAGGAATGTTATGGATAATAGAGCATTAATTAGTCTTTCCAACTTTATTTATTTTATTTATTTTTTTGCTTTTTGGGTCACACCTGGCAATGCATAGGGGTTACTCCTGGCTCTGCACTCAGGAATCATCCCTGGATGTGCCCAGGGGACCATATGGGATGCTGGAAATTGAACCTGGGTCGGCCACATGCAAGGCAAACGCCCTACCTGCTGTGCTATCACTCCAGCCCCTAGTCTTTCCAACTTTAAACAAGCCATTATATGAATAGGAAAAAACTTAGTCCAAGAGAGAGGGCAAATGGCGTGTAAAGAGAATCAAATAAAGTGCAGCTAACACTGTCCTCCTCCAAAGAGAGGTGCTGATGACAAGGGCCAATATATTGAATTCATCTTCTAAAAGAAAATTAGCGTTAAAAACTTCTAAAGTCATAGGAATGAAGAGAGATTTTGTTAGATAAAGGTTATGTTAGTTGGGTCTTCTAAGAAGGAGATAGAAGATGCCAGGATGAGATTAAACATGTAAGGATTTTATTAAACGGTTGTATGAAAGAAGATAAGAAGGGAGCCAGTAGGCTGGAAAAGCTGTCAGCACTTAGGACAAGTCTGACCTTAACTAAAGGAGAGGAAAGATGATATGGTTGTATCTTACATTGGTGAGTAGCTTATGATGATCCAGCAAGATAGTCAAATCATTTATAGCCAGGCTAGATTGTTTGTGGGAGCTTAATTTTTCTACAAGAGGCTCCAAGCATATTAGTATTCTTTCATATTAAGTTTGGATTGGAATAGTCTTATTTGGAACAAACACGGATGAATTTCCAAGCACAGAACCTGGGCTCTGGTCGATTATTCAACATTCACTATCATGGGTAGCCTGTGCGTGCAATCTCATGCTACCACAAAGGATTTATGCTGAAGCAGATATCTTATCTAACAGTGAACAAAACGGAAGCATTCCCTGTAAGCCATCAGATATAATGGATGCAATGGTTGAGGTAAGAGGGGTATGGTTATATGAAGATAAAAATTACAATTTACAGGTCACATAGTATTCTGTAAAATCAAGGGAGTTTTTTTTTTTAAAGAAATTTGGAGAGGTTTCCTTCCAAGCAGTGTTCAGGAGACCTGGGGTTCCCCCTGGTATTTCTTAGCCAGCCTGTCCTGAAGCTTGTTGGATGACTACAAGGGACCCAGGATGTGATGCTGCTCAGGCCTTGCACAGAAAGGTTATTTGGGTACCCTGCAGATGCTGAAGGTCTCCAAGGCTTCATTCATGAAGCTCAGGAGACTTTTTGGTGCAGAATCATACCAGGATTTGTGCATGGTAGGTATTCTCCTTACCCACACTCATACCTCCTGGACCTTGCTTTTAAACTCTTGAAGCCAGTAAGATAATTTCACATGTAAATTGAATATAAAATAAATACTATAGTTTCCTATTAGAAGCATATTCCAATTTAAACTTTATTAGTGAATAAAGCATTTCACAATAGCAACAGTAACCCACAAAACGTGCTTAATGATTCTATGCGGATTATGTAAAATATTTATATTTAAAAACTGTTAAACTACATAGGTCTCACTAAAACATTTGATTTAATAAAACAAACATAGCATATATAGCAAGATTAAAAACTTTCGATTTGTCTCCAATTAACCTACAAGTTAAGTACAATAAATATCTCAATAGAATTTGCTGAATTATGTAAACTTATTCTAAAACATACATGAAAACAAAGATAGCAGATTATGGAAATTAAAAAAAATAAACACATAAGTACCATAGCCCAGTTACAAGTTAAATGAAACAGCATATTATGTGTACAAGATCAATAAATTCACAATGAGTACAATATGTGAAAGATCATAGAATATTATTCATAATAATAGAATCAGGCATACATGAAATTCATTATAAACTCAAGAAGCAAAATTATAATTATTTTAAAAATAATATAGGAACATATTTTCCCACTTAATTTTGACACATCTTTGTTCCTTTTGGCAGCCTCCTTTGGCTCTGAGATTTTATCAGCCTCTCCTTACTCATCCTTCCCAATGCTGCCATATTGGTGGCTCTTTCATGGTCAGGGGAATGAGGCTCATTATTATTACTATTTTTGGCATATCAAATAGCCACAGGTAGCTTGCCAGGCTCTGCCATATGGGCGAGATACCCTCGGAAGCTTGCCAGGCTCTCCGAGAGGAAGGGAGGATTTGGGGCAGCCTCTAATCGTCCTTACAGGTGCTCCCAGTCTACTGAATGCAAGCTTTTGGTCGACTGGCATGTTGTAACAATATACATGCTGACAAACATGCACCTGCCTGAGTCTCTGAGCAGCACCTGTTGGTTTACTCTTCTCTGGTTGATACCGCTGCCACCCCCTGCCACAATGAGGTGGTGAATCATTAAGGAGGTTCTGTACTTTTAATGCAGGTGTGCTGCCATCGGAAGCATCCATTGAAGACCTCATGGTACAAGCACAGAAGATCAAGTACAACATCATTGGACTGACCGAGATGAGAAAACATCAATCACATGATGCCGTTTTTGACACTGGAGAAGAACTTTTCCTTGGAACATGTGACAGTAGAGATGTCAGTGGTGGTGGTGTCCTCATCAAAGTGAACTTGGCCATGAGCATTGATTTGTTTGAATGCCTAACAACCCCAATTGATGCTTACATTTGAATATATTTGGCTCATTGCCGGCAGTTTCTATCTTCGTAGTCTAGGCATCAACATCCAATTACAGCGATGAAGATACTGAGGAGCTCTACATGGAGCTGGAGAAGTTCTATAAGGAAGACCACACCTTCTACAAGGTCATTGTTGGTGATTTTAACGCCAAGATAGGACCCAGAAGGTCACCTGGAGAACTCCATATTGAGACATACGGCCCAAAGCGGAATGAACAAGGTGAGAGACTGTCCGAGTTCATCATGTTGACCAAGACCATCCATGGCAACTCGCAGTTCCAGAAGGTCAAATCTAAACGTTGGACATGGGAGTCTCCTGGTGGACAGTTTCCACAACAAAATTGACCATATCATATTCAATTGACAGTTTTGCTTGACTGATGTCACTGTTGTCACAAAATTCCAAATGGGATCAGACCACCATTTCCTTTGTGCAAAATTCTACTTAATGGAGCAGAGAGAAAGGGCGGCAGTTTAAGAAGAGAAATCCCAGAACAACCACCAACTGGGAGCTCTTTGGAACTATTGCGGCAATACGGGAAGATGGAGTCATTGAAAACATCAACGAGGAATACGATCCACTGGTTCAGCACCTCTATGACTGTGCGAGGAATGCCGAGAGTAAGAAAGCCACAAAAAGATGCTTGTCTTCAGAAACTCTCGAGCTCATTCGCCAATGTGGTTTGTTGTGAGCCTCAGGCAATCACAAGCTAACATCCGAGCTCTCAAAGCTGTGCAGAGAAGTGATAAGCGAAGATCTCAAAGAGAGAAGAGCAGCAGTGTTGGCTGATGCAACAAAAGCCTGGAAAAGCATTCGCAATGACCTCCTGTCCTTTGCCAACTATAAAACAAGATGACTGCCCTCCAACGTCCTGATAGATGTATCAAATCTTCCAAAAGGGCAATGGAGAAGGTTATCCACAACTTCTACTCAGATCTCTTCAATAGCCACGTCCAACTGCCCATATACCAAATTCTGCAATATGGATATGTTGTCCCAGTGTTCTCCCTTCCAAAATCTGACATGCCATTTCATCGGCAAAGAAGCGTACAGTACCCAGTCCAGACAAGGTTTGACCCAAACACCTGAAGAATCTGCCACCAGTACTCGACAACAAACTGGCTTGGCTCTTCACATGCTACCTGTTTGAATGCAAGGTTCTGTCCCAATGGAAAAATAAGCAGGACCATCCTGTTGATTTTTCAGGAACATTCACAACATTGGCAACTGTTGCCCAATATGCCTGTTGTCTATCGTCTACAAGTTGTTCTCTCGAGTTATTCTGAATAGGCTTGGCAGAATACTAGATGAAGGATAACCATATAAGCAAGCTGGATTCTGAAAAGGATTCAGTACAATCTACCATATCCACATGATGACCAAGCTCATTGAGGTATTGTGAGAGTTCAAGATGCTCCTCTGTCTAATATTCATCGATTTAAAGAAGACCTTTGATTGTGTTGAGACTGAAGTGATCATCGAAGCCCTAGCCAAACAGGGCGTTCAAACTCAATACATCAGAATCCTCCATGAACTGTATTACAGATTCACGACCAGGATTTCACCATTCTCCAGGGAACTGATCATTGACATAAAGAGAGGGGTTTGGCCGGGTGATACCATTTCACTGAAACTCTCAGTGCCACCCTCGAGAATGTCATGCAACAAAACTGGAATGGGAAGGAATGGAAGTGAAGATAGTTGGTCAGCAACTACACCACCTCCGCTTCACTGATGACATCGTTCTAATAACACCAAACATTAGCCAAGCGGCACGAATGCTGGCTGACTTCGACTTTGAGTGTGGAAAGGTCAGACTGCAGCTGAATCTCATGAAGACAATGTTCATGAGAAACTGACTAGTTTCTGATGTTCCATTTACTCTCAACAAAATGAACATCTCTGAACGCAGCAGTTATGTGTATCTGGGTCAAGAACTCAACATGACAAATGACTTGGAGCCAGAACTGCAAGGAGGAAGAGCGCAGCATGGAACACTTTCAAGAGTGTTGAAAACATTGTTAAGAGGATGAATAACTTCTGACTCTTGGCACATCTTTTCGACTCTATGGTTCTTCCTGCACTAACATACACCTCAGACACCTGGGCCCTAGGAAAGCAGAATGAGAATGCTCGCTATTCAAGTCTCCCAAAGAGGAATGGAGAAAGAGCTATGCTAGGAGTATCACATTTCACTCAAGTGAGAGAAGGAATCCAGAGTTCTGACCTCTGTCAACAATCAAGAACTAGGGACGCTGTCTCATTTGCCAAGGCATCGAAAACCAGGTGGGCTGGACACGTAATGCAATTTGGAGTTGAACCGCTGGACTAGAGCTGCTACTGACTGGATTCCATGGGATGTCAAAAGAACCCTTGGATGCCCACCTATAAGATGTTTGGACTTCTTAATCAAGACACTGAATGAGTAGTTTGAGGTTCTTCATGTTCCTGGAGTGAGCAGATGCCATTGGGCTACACTAGCATGTGACAGGGATGAATGGAGACGTTACTGGTGCCTGCTCTAGCAAATTGATGAGCAACAGGTGAATTTTAACACTATGATTTACAAAGTTATTCATATTTATTGCAGGCATTCAATATATCATCACTAATACCATCACCACTGTCACTTTACCTCTACTATTGTCTTAATTTTCCCAACCATACCTTATGCCTGCCCCCGTAGCAGGTCCACAATCATTTATTTTATAATGTTGTTGACCAACAAATGGCAAACAGAATAATAAAAAATATTTCCATAGAGGAAAATTTGTAAAAATTGTTGTGTCTACCATGGAGACATTTAAGTCCATGTTTGAAGATTTGCCAAGCTGTTGTTGTAAGTCTTCTGAGTTAATGTTTTTGTTAGTCAAGATTGGTTGGCTTCTGTGTTACATACCATTGAATCTGGTGTGCTAATACTGACATTTCAGCATAGTAGATTTTGGAGATAATAGCTCCAAAAAATCCAGAATATTTAACTGAGCAATCTGACCAGAATTATGGAGGTGGCTTTAGGGTATTGGAGCAGGGTTTTGTTAGGGTGGAAGCTACCTCATTACCTCCTTCAGGTTTCAGTCAGGAAGAGGTCTGAGCACCACTGGGTGTGTGTGGCCCCCAAGTTAAATAAATTAATAAAACAAAAGCTTCAAAAAATTAGAAGCTATGATTAACTTGCAGAAATAAAATGTAAATAGAAGTTTGGGAGATAATGTTTTAAAATTAACAAAATATAGTTATTAATCCTCTTGTCAAAAAAGAAAAACGGAATTCAAGGATAAAGTTGAAAAAAAATGAAGTGACTAATTACTCTAAAATGCAAATCACAACAGAAAAAGAAAATCTATACCTGCCCGCCCTCCCTTCCTTCCTTCCTTCCTTCCTTCCTCCCTCCCTCCCTCCCTCCCTTCCTTCCTTCCTTCCTTCCTTCCTTCCTTCCTTCCTTCCTTCCTTCCTTCCTTCCTTCCTTCCTTCCTTCCTTCCTTCTTTCCTTCCTTCCTTCCTTCCTTCCTTCCTTCCTTCCTTCCTTCCTTCCTTCCTTCCTTCCTTCCTTCCTTCCTTCCTTCCTTCCTTCCTTCCTTCCTTCCTTTCTTCTTTTCATTTTTGGCCTCACCTGGCTGGGGTGCTCAGGTTTATTCCTGGCTCTGCAGTCAAGGATCATTCCTGGCAGGATTTTGAGATCCATTTGGGGTGTCAGGGATTTCACCTGGATCAACCACATGCATGCCAAGCTCTACAACTGATGATATTGCTAATGATTGACATGGCTTAGGGAAATTTTAAATTTACTGTTTGCTAATTGTATCCTAAGCTGGCACAACTTCTTTGATGAGCAATTTACTTATAAGGTTGTGAAGTAAATTGCTTCAGAAATTCATGGCATAAAACTTCTTTGCTTAGGAAGAAGTTCAGAGAAATACTTATATTTAAGTATAGGGAAGCATACGTAATGTTATTTTATGGATTATGGGTGATATGTACAAAAAATTGTTACCATCTCAAAATAGTACTTATTCAAAATGCCTAGAATTGCTCTCTAAACAGTTTACTATTCTGTTGCAAGGGACGTGCTGCAGTAGACAAATCATTACACATACTTTGATTCAGCTAGATTACCTCATTTGCACAAATTAATTTGTTTTGTTTTGTTTGATGGCATGATTTTCTGGATGAAAGAAACATTAAATTAATGTACACTGTGGTACAAAAGTGTCCTAACCCATCACAAACTAAGTATAAGCTTGATTGGGCAGCACCAATACACATAATAACTAAAAGATTATGGAAGTAAATTTTTTAATATATTATATTCCAGTAAGGGCAGGGGGAATTGATAAGTGGCATGGAAGTTCAAGAAAAATGAGGCATTTATTATAAAAAAATTTAAGAACAACAAAAGCAACAAAAATTTGGTCATTTTGAATAATTTCAGTGATAAAACACTGCCTTCTTCCTACACACAACCGTTTCGTACCATCTGATTCTTTCTCTCCTCCATTCTGGATTACATTTGACATAATAGACTATCATAAGGTGCTTAAGTGAATCGGATGCTTTTGTTTTGTTTCTGCAGTACTGAGAATTGAACCCTGGAATTTATACAAGAAAAAACTATGCTTTAACATCAAGACACATCTCAGCCTCTGCCATATGTGGTATGTGTATTTTTTTTCTAATTCCAAAGTTTACATTGAATTGTTTTCAAATATGTTTTGAATATGCGTTTTAAAAGTGTAAAACTGTGGACAGCTAAGCTAAATGGACACTTTATATTCCTGGAAAATGATGAAGGTTGGAAAGAGGAAGGGGAAAGGCACAAAAGAAATTTCCATTGAGTTTATAGTGTGACAAGTCTAAAAATGCCTTGGAACAAATACGACAACATAAAGAAAATATACTCAAAACATACTTTCAAACTTCTTAACAAAGTGCATCCTATTTCTAAATAGAGGGCCTGCTTCAATGTTTTTCTTCTGGGATCCTTATTTCTATGTGTATTCATTTTGTTTAAAATAATTACACTTGTCCATAGAGAAAGGAGAACAATAGAGGAGTTTTCACTTAAGATATCTAAAGCACTAATATAACATACCTTCTGAAAAAAACTATGAGTTTTATTTTATGATATTAAAGATTATTTAATAAAGACATTTCAATTTTTAAAAAATGAGAGAAAAGATATTCATGTATAATGTCTATTTTTTTCTGTCACAAATATTACTAATCTTTTTCATTTTCCAGGGTATGAAATAGCAATTTTTGATGAAAATTATAGCTATATAACAATTTTGGATAACTTTGACACAAATATTGCCATATGGTATAATTTTCATCAAAATTTATAAGGAAAAATAATTTATCAGAGCATGTTTACACTTAGTAGATCTTATAGATAAATATTTTGAAACCCTTGCAAACTTGTTTCTGGAACAAACTTTTTAAGGCCCATAAAAATTTAATGGCATTACTATGAATATTGAAAGAAAAGTTAATATTTAAAAAGCTACAGTAAGATGTAGGTTTTTGAACTGCTAAAAGGAGAGAAAAACCAATAATATTTTACAGATTCTTTTTATAACATAGATAAAATTACAAATCCTATGGTTACTCTGAAGAAATAGTCAAGATATTATCCTTTTCAAACAGAAATATATATGAACTATCTGATACTTTCCATTATTGTTTTATTTAAATCACATTCAATTAAATGGTAGATAGCAACTAGAGCTTTGTATTTTAATTAAGTATTATTAAGGTCCCATATAATGAAATTGGCAGATGCTCTCTGTTTGGTGGAGAGTGATTAGGAATTAAAGCAACAGAGAAAAGCAATGAAGAATCAAACATAATATGAGATATAAAAGCATCATATGACATCCATTATTAATCCATTGTTTTTCTAATACTGCACTTATAAACCTGAGTACTGACATTAAAGCTAAACTAATAAAAATAAGTAGAGTAATTTCTTTTATAAGGAATGTAGTTTGGGGGTGATTTTTAATGAAAGAAGCATTTTAAAAATTCTAAAAATGATATAATGCCATCTTTACAAAGTTATTTCAATTTTCTGGTTTTTAAAAATCCTTAGGGTGCTGTTTTTAAAATACCATGTCTGTTCTTTTTGTTCTCTTCCATTAGATAAAAGGACCTATTCTCAAATGCAGGTAAAACAAAATAGAGCACTATCTTCTTATTTAATAATGCAAATCAGATTTAAATTTACTGCAGAAATGCTGCCTAAGTTGGTTATTTTGAGAAGAAAATGCTACAATTTGCCTATGGAGTTTTATCAGAACTAAACTACTAAACATTCTTTTAAAAAAAAGAGAGAGAACGGGTGTTTTAATTTGATCCTTTTTCTAGTGCTAGAAAACCTGTTTTTATGGAATATTTTCTTAAAATTGCAGCCTTGGTCTTTTAGAGTCTGTCAGTGATTGACCAAAGAAGACATGAATTACCATTACCAACACCTCTATCTATCGCATAAGAAGACAGTTATAAAAACAGTGCTAATCTCTGGGGGGGAGGGGGAATTAGGAAAAGAAAATCACTCAAGTTCATATTTAAAAATCTTTAGTTACTCCCTCTTCAGAGTTGAAGTATCAAAGTGCTAAGTCATTCTTCTTTCACTCAATCACAGAATACTATATCCCTTATTCTGATATAAGAAGCAAGATGGAGCCAAGTTCAAGAAAAGTCTTCTCTTTAACATCACTCTATTCCTATACAACTCAATGTCCACACCAAAGGTAGTGAAGATGAGCTTTGACTCATTGTTATCTACACTTGAAGAGCATCCTTTATCTGGAGAATGTTAGTGACAAATGGCTTCAAATGTAAATTCCCAAGATATTCTTTACAAATAAACTCTAGTCAAAATGTTGCTAACAAGCCAGCATCCATTTTCTGCTTCCTTAAGTTCACAAGCAACTAGGGGAATTACCATGGTTAGTGGAATGACTAAAGGACTCATAGAGTAAAGTTAGGGAACCATGGAAATACCAAAGATAATGAATGGAGCACATATCCAGAAATAATGACAGTAATAGTGGCAAACATATACTTGGAATGGATCCATAGTTTTTCTTAATGTTTAATGGTTGGGTAGTTGGTAAAAAATAAGGGGACACCAGTTCAAATATTTTAGATTAAATAGCCTGGTAGTTATTTGACATCTACTATCTTTCTTAAACTTGATGACACCTAATCATGCATTTGGTTTTGGATATTTGATTTTGGATGGAGTTCAAAGACAGGTTTGTTTGTTATTATTTTTTTTAATCTCCAGAACCACAATGGTGATTTTAACAATCAGTCAAATTGGACAACCTCAGAATCATTTATGGTGCTATAAAAGCCTCTGAGATTGACAAATAAACTGTCCCAAATACTGGAGGCAATATTCCTTTATTCCATGATTTCTCCATCTTCAGTGTGCAATGTTTCAGGTTATCAATACCTTGCTGGAGCAATAATTATAATGTTAGCCAAGGAACCCTGTTTCTTGAAACCCAACCGAGAATAATTCAGAATCCAATGCACATAGAGTTGGCCCAATGTGCCTATATTTCTTTGGATTTTCCAGACACTAATTGTCTAATATTTTTTGGTAGTCACCACTGACTCAAAATTCCTTCTTCCCTACTACTTCTACTTATAGAGTTCTCCAATAAGTATATTACATGTGAATCCCTTTTCATTTACGTAGATCAGCAACATTACCACTTACAGAAGATCATGAATTTACAGTGCAACTTCTAGGAAATTCTCATCATCAAAAGGAATTTTTTTTCCTTCTTTAGTGACCATAAATAACATCATTATTCATGTTTTGGTTTCAGGCATACAATGTTCCAGCACAAATCCCTTGTCAGTATCCAGTTCCCTCCACCCAGTTACACCCCATTCCCCAGCCTGCCTCTATGACAGGAACTTAATTCATAAATGTTGGGCACTGTGGTTTATATTACTGTTACTGGTAGGTTTTCATGCTTAACATTTTACCACCTTTTAGCACACCATCCTAGTCAGTGACCCCTTCTCTCCTCTCCACCATAGTCACTGTCATCCCGTTGCTCATCGATTTGTTTGAGCGGGCACCAGTAATCTCTCTCATTGAGAGACTTATTGTTACTGTTTTTGGCATATCCAATATGCCATGGGGAGCTTGCCAGGCTCTGCCATGTGGGTGAGATACTCTCAGTAGCTTGCCGGGCTCTCCGAGAGGGGCAGAGGAATCGAACACTGTTCGGCTGCATGAAAGGCGAAAGCCCAACTGCTGTGCTATCACTCCAGCCCCCATCATAGTCATAGTATTCTTTTCCCTGTCCAATCTGACCCCAAAGGGCAAACTTCCTTTAGAAGAGCAGTTCTCATGTTCTTTGTTACTATTGGCTTTGGGCATTTGTTATTTCCCAGCTATGTTTCTTTACATCGTACACATGAGTGAGATCATTCTGTGTCAGTTTCTCTTCCTCCGACTAACTTCACTCAGATCTGACTAACTTCACTCTGGAGGCCATCCACGCAGCAGCAAATGGCATGATTTCATCTTTTCTTATGGCTGGAAAATATGCCACTGTGTTTATGTACCATAGCTTCTTTATCCAGTCATCCACTCTTCTGTATTTGGGTTGTTTCTATGTTTGACTATTGTTAACAGTGTTGTTTTTCCCCCTCTTCACCTTCTTCACTCCAACTCTAAGCCATAGTTGATCTTATTGTTTTCTTAGTTGATATTTTCCTGAATAACACATGGTATGTAGGTATTTCACCTGGCTCCTTCCTCTTAGCAATGTGCATTTCAGCTTTTCTGAGTTTTTTTTATGACTTCATATGTAATTTCTTTTCAATTCCCAGTGCCATTCCATTTTGGGGGTATGTCCCAATTTGTTCATTTACTGAGGGATTCTTTTAATTATTTCCAAGGTTTTTTTGCATAGCACAGCAGCTAGGGCATTTGCCTTGTACGGGGCAAACTGGGGTCCAATTCCTCTGTCCTTCTGGGAGAGCCGGGCAAGCTACCGAGAGTATCCTGCCCACATGGCAGAGCCTAGCAAGCCCCAGGGAGTATTCGAAATGTCAAAACAGTAACAATAAGTCTCACAATGGAGACATTACTGGTGCCCGCTCTAGTAAATCTATGAATAACGATGTGCTACATTGCTACAGTGCTATTATATTCATGTGTTTTTTTTTATGTGTTTGTGTGTGTGATTTATACATATGTTTTTTAACTAGTTAAGTAAATACTAAGGAGCTTTTTTATAATCGTTTCATTTTTTTATAAGTATGTTTTGTCTCCCCAAAAGTTGTCAATCTCTCTTTCACTGTGGCTGTACCGTTCTGTATTGCACCAAAAATCAGTGAGTTTCTGTTGTTCCAATCTGACAGTATTCCATATTGTCGATGTTCTAGACTTTCACCATTTTGATATCCTAAAGTAGTATCTTACTGTTTTAATTTTCATTTTCTTGATAACATCTTATTAAGATTGTTTCATGCGCTTATTTGACATCTGTGTTTATTGGTGAGATGTTTATTAGGCTTTTGGTTTATTTTTAACAAGGATGCTTATTTTACCATTAATCTTATTTGAGTTTTATAACTTTTTCATAATTTGTAAAGCAGTCTCTTAAAAGATATGTATTTCAACTGGAGTCTTGATAACATTAGTCCTTTTATCAGGAACATGAGTAATATACTTATTTTATTTTATTAGTTTTGTATGTTTATTATAGATACTGCGGGGTGCGGGCTGGGACCCCTGCACCGAGGCTCGGCCCAGTCTCTCAAGCCCCGCTGTCCACCTGCCGCGGCGTCCTCCCGGTGAACCCCGCGCTGCCATGGCCCTGGCGTCACCCTGCCTGCCTGCAGCCCCCTAGTCGTCGTGGTGCACGGCGGCGGGGCCAGCAACATCCCCTGCCAGGGCGTGGTGAGGCCATCCACCACCGGCTACTGCATCCTCAAGAATGATAGGAGCGCCGTGGACGCCGTGGAAGGACCCACGGTGGTCCTGGAGAATGACCCCGAGTTCAGCGCAGGTTGTGGCTCTGTGTTGAACACAATTGGTGAGGTTGAAATGGATGTGAGCATCCTGGACCAGAAAGACCGTCCGCGGCATCCCAAACCCCATCATGCTGGCCCGGCTGTTGATGGAGAAAGAAGTCTCATTGCTTTCTGATGGACCACGGGCGTAGCAAGACTTACAGCCTCCATGGGGAGTCCACAGGCTTCCAGAGAGCACCTGGTGACAGAGAGAAACTTAAGACCCCTGGAGAACGAGAAAAGGGGCCAACAGAAGACAGACTGCGAGAAACATGTGGGCACCTCTTGTCACTCGGCGTGGCATGGGGCGTCCTGGGGCTGTCACTGCTCTCCTGACCATCACTCAGCCCCCAGGGAAGCGCTTCTCCACAGTTCTTGCCCTCTTGCTTTGTGTGTCTCGGACACAAAGGCCACCTAAGTGCAAAGGCTTGGGGCTTGGGCCACGGCGGACACGAGATGCGGACACTGCTCCGGAACGCGGGAAGATTGCACAGCGAAAGGACTTCGATTATTGAAAGGGAGTGGAAGTCAAGAATTTCACAGAAAAAAAGAAAAAAGAATAGTAAAGTGCCACTCGCAAAAGAAAAAGCTGGCAGGAAAGGAGGAAATCGACAATCTTCCAAGAAGCAATCCGGATGCATTTTTAAAGGCAGAACAAAATAAGCAGTCTTCTTCCAGGACGATCCCCGTGGAGTTCACCAATAGGACAGGACACATCCTTTTCAGTGAAAATTAGGGGTCAGGGGGATAATGCAGGGGTTAAAGCACGTGCTCTGCATCCTGCCAACCCAGATTCAGTCTCTCCTACAACTACGGTCCCCGGATCACTCCTGTTACCGACTATGATCCCCTGAGCTCTGCCAGGGGTCACTTTGTGAGCACAGAGCCAGGACTTGCCTCTGAGCACCATCTGGCATGGCCCAACCCTCCAGCCCAAGCCTCCCCCAAGAAAAAGAGAGACAATTAGTAATAATTGCTTTCATTGTGGGGCTGCAGCAATAGCACAGCAGGTTGGATGTTTGCCTTGCACGTTGCCCAACCAGGTTTGAGAGCTCGGCAAGCTACATACAAGAGTATCCTGACAGGCGACCCTGGCAAGCTACCCGTGGTGTATTCGAGGTGACAAAAACAGTAACAAGGCTCACAATGGAGACATTACTGGTGTCCTCTGGAGAAAATCAGCAAATAGATGAACAACAGGACGGCAGCGCTACAGTGCTATTATATATACTGTATTTTTGTATAATGAGAAATATTTTATTTTGTTTTGATATACTTTCTCGTTGCTGTTACATAAGAAATCACTTGACTTTTTAGATTTCAATCTCTTGTCATGCATAACTTGTTATGATTTCTCAATAATTCCAGCAATTATGTGCTGATTTTGAGGAAATTTCCTATATTTATGATCACATAATCTGTAAACAAAGATAGTTTTAATTCTTCCTATTCAGTTTGTTTTTTATTATATTCTTTTATTATTACATTATATAACGTATGTAATATATATATATATTATATAATCACAGTATGAAGGGTTTTTTAATGAAAAAGTAATCATAGGGAACATACCCAAGTTTTTAGCCATCAACATAATAGAGCAATGCAACCTAGAAAAGTTTAAGATATTCTCTCTTTGTACTTAGTGATAATATAAACTATACTAAGCTTTGCTAGATCACTGAATTAACAATAAATATAAAAACATTTTGCGTTCAATAGCTGGAGTAAGTAATTGGTTTTAAGACTTTTTTATTGTAAAAAATATTTAAAACTGGGAATTTGGAAGAAATTTATAAATTAAAAAAATCACTTTTAAATTGGTACTGGAACTACTTGTCTCGACAATGTTAGATATTTCCTTTCATGATTTTTCTATACGTTTTATATACATATTTATTTTAAATTTACTTGGGGAAAGTTCTTTACTCAGAAGACCCTGGTGCCACTCCCAATAGTTCTGAGGCTCAGTTCAGGGACCAAGGATAAAGACTACTCAGATTCTGAGACACCGGGAATTTCTTGATATGCCCTGACGGTTCTGCCCTGACAGTGGTTTTCAGACTTGGGTATGGCAGTGCATGAGGAAACATCTAGTGCCAGAAATTGAACTGGTCAATTACATGCATAGCATATGCCTTAACCCCTATCTTTCCAGTCCTATACACATATGTACTTCTCTTTAACAATTCATGATTATCCTATTGAGAAATTATAAATAATAAAATGGTAAAAATTAGACCAAAGTAAAGCAAAGACAATTTGAAAATGATTCTAATAGGTGTTTCACAGAAGGCAATTTGTGACAAATATACCATGATAAATATATACGATCTTCTAGGGATCCCATAAACAATTAAAGGTGTTTTCTTTGATACTGTTTAATTGGTTTGTATGAAGACAGATGGACCAGATTTGTTTTTTTAATTGTCTACTAATCACTCCAAATATGAAGCTGAAACTCTTCTTACCTTTTCTATAGAATGTTTGTATCTCCTTCTCTCTTCTTTCTTTTATATCAAACATGTTTTCCTCTTTGTTGGATAAAAATCAATCTATGTATTCATCAGCTTGCATATGAATAAACAGCATGCTGGTAATTAGCTTGATATATTTGACACACTCATTAGCTTTTTGTCACTTGATATGTCCCAGAATGATAGTGATAAGTAACAGCTACTAGTGTTTATGTTCTATCTTTATCCATTTCTAATAGCTTTTAATTTATATAATTGTTTGGCATTCATTTTGTTACATAAATAATCTTAACTATTATAAGTATTGGATCAAAGTTAATGCCATCTTTAAGCAAATATAAGACAACCATTTTATTTCTATAGTTTTAACCTTTAATTCAATTTTGCATAACATTTTATTTCCCCTTTTATTTTGTTTCCTTGAGTATCTGATTCATATTTAACGTTCTTTTTCCTTATTGTTACTATTAATCTTATATTTGAAACACTTTAAAATAAAACACATTATAATTTACCCATAATTTAATTTTCTTATTTTGCAATATAAACTGAATATGATGTAGTGACCTGGTTTTTTCTTTTACTCAATATTTTCTTTCATAACATTAATTTGGCAAAGGGTTGTCCTAGTTATGACTCAAATAAATTTGGCTATCTTATTCAAATGATCTGGAGGGGCCAAAGCAATAGCACATAAGGTAGGACATTTGCCTTGCATGCAGACTAATCAGGTTAGATCCCTGGCATCCCACATGGCTGCCCAAGCACTGCCAGGAGTGGGTTACTGTATGCAAGCCAGAAGTAACCCTGAGCTTTTCTGGGTGTGGTCCAACCACCCACCTACTGCCAAAAAAGGGTAGAAATTTAGAAAGTTTTATTTCTTGATCCCCATAAAGCAAAAGTTCTCTAATTTCTAGAGTTTAGAATTGTTGATACTGTCCATTGCATATTTTGTATTTCAAATATAATTTATTTAAACAATATCTTCAAATAGCAACAATTAAGACAATTTATATATTCCATGTTGTTTATAAAAAGTTCACTTCCTGACACTTTCATTTTCATCTCTTCTGATTTCTATGTCTTTTTGTGATGGACATTTTGACCACAGATGTGGGTGCTCAGGGTTCTGAGATCGAACCTGGGTCAGCTGCATGCAAGGCAATTACCTGCTACACTATCTTCCCAACCCCCTATTCTATTTCTTATATCTCAGTGTCTTTGTGTCTTCTATGTCTCATTCCTTGAATATTTGACAATATAATTTTACTTTATGAATGACATTTGATCAAACAATTTTATATTCAGTCATCTAAAAATTTAAAAAGACATATTATAGCATGCACACACTGTTAAAATATTGAATTTTTCATGAAAAACTTGAACCTGCAATATGTTTTGCATAAAATATTCAAACTTTCATAATCCAGTGTTTCATATATTATAGCAATACACTTTATAAGTATATACACACATATATATAATATTCTAGTAGATAAGGTGTGAGTTCCAGGAAAAAGCATGAGGGACACATGGGACTTGAGCATTCAGTGGCCGAGAACCATTCCCCTGGACGGACAAGGGACTGGGGGAATAGAGAAACAGGGCCCCGACTGTTTGGTAGACAGTTTATTTCTCTCTCTTCCCCAGCATAGTCCAAACTCTCCCTTACTGTCCAATCATAGCTGTACCTTTGGTTTAAGTCCCAGTCATCAGTTTCATCATCCTAGTCTCCTCATAGACTTCAAAGTCCTCTCCTTTGTTATATCCTCTTCCTTGTCTTCTCATAGTCTCATAGTCCTTTCTTTCCCCTTATAGCATAGTAATATAGCAGTCATGAAGGCTGCGGGTACACATAGGTGGGGTTAAGCATTGTCATCACAACAAACAGAAGTAGACACCCCTTCAGGGAAAGTTCTAGGAGATTAACTCAAGGACAAAATCTTATCTGAGGGTTCAGCACTCAAGATTACTCAGAGATCCGCTCAAGGGTAAGATTCCAACCAGTGTGTATTGCTTTCTCCTATTCTCAGCTCGTAACCTATTTAAGCAATCACAGTAAATTTACTTCTTATAGTATTTACAGTCATTTTTTTTTATGAACACATACAAATGTAAGGGATATATTAAGCTTAAAGGTTAGCTCGTCCTGGGAATATCTCGCAGTATATCCCAGACTACAGTCCTCAGGCCAGGTTAGACTTTCCTAACCCCAGAAGGGTCCATATGCAGTTATTTCTTTTGGGGTCATGACAAAGTTTGTCCCATGACCATGCTCAACTTATACTTCTAGTGCGTAGCTAGTCCCCTTTTGATGCCAGAGTAGCTTACAGCTTGTCCTGGGTCCATCCTGTCCCTTCAGCGGGATCCTGATCTGGAGTGCTAGGAACTAAGGGCAACTGAGGCTTTTGTCAAGTAAATATGGATGCCCAGGAGTAAATAGTATTTTGGAGTCAATTAACTCCCAGGCTACAAATCATAACATGAGGTGTCTTCCTGTGTCTATTAAAAAAAAGACATTGTTAAACCATGCAAGGGACATAAGAGAAAAGCAATATAGGATTATTAGTGCGTGATGGAATTGGGTGTGCCTCAGGGGCACTGTTGTGGGAGTAGCTCAATAAACCTAAGCTCCCTGCAGGAGGAGCAAGGACAACCCAATGTTATCCAGCAATAAGGTATGTCATGTTCCCACAACAATGAAATTTTAGAGTTTTAATTTTGGGGGGCCTTTCCAGAAAGTTCGGGGAGGTAACACTCTCAGCAATGCTTAGGGGACCACAACATACTAGGGATTAAAGCCAGGACTTCCAGACTTTGAATCATCTCCCCAACCTAAGGTTAAAAGCATACAGTTTTAAAAACTATATGTTTACTTACAATTTGGAGAAGTGGCTCTGAAAGCAAATATTGTTTTTATTATTGTCTATATGGTTGTCTATATTAACAATAGCAATTATTGTCTATATCCATATACAATATGGATGATATTCATAGTTACATGTTTATATAGAATGCATGTACTAAATACCAAATAAATTAAGATATCAGTTCTTCAAAGATTAATTTTTAGGGTAAAAGAAATATTACTGGGGGCCTCGGGAGATAGTACAAAAGGTGGCAGTTGATTCGCCAGCAGCCAAACAGGGTTTAATCACTGGAAGTCCAGACAATCCCCTGAGGTCTCCAGGACTGTTCCCTGAATGCTGAGCCAGTTATAAGTCCAGAGAACAGCCAGCTGTGGGACCCAAATTCCCCAACAAAGATATATTTCACAGGCACGGTGGAATCAGAGTACAGAGTCAAAAGCAAGTCCTGAGCAGAGTTCAGTGTAGGACAATATCTCACTTAACATAAAATAAAAATAGCACTGTAACACTGTTACCCTGTTGTTCATTAATTTGCTTGAGTGGGCACTGTGAGTCTGCATTTTGAGACTTGTTGTTATTGTATTTGGCATATCGAATACACCACGGGGAGCTTGCCAGGCTCTGCCATAGGGGAGAGATACTCTCAGTAGCTTGCTGGGCTCTCTGAAAGGGACAGAGGAATAGAACCTGGGTTAGCTGCATGCAAGGCAAATGCCCTACCAGCTGTGCTATCGCTCCAGCCCCCAAATGAAATAAAATAAAATAAAATAAAATATAAAATATAAAGACCAAATGAAGCAGCAACCCAACTCTAAGCATTTAGCACCAATGTTTGCTGATTCAAAATGGTATTTGTATTCTGATGTTTAGAGCAGTGTTGTTCACAAAAAGCAAAACATACAATCAAGCTAAAGTTTCACAGATGCTTGAATCAAAATTCTGGGCTAAGTATATTCAATGGAACACTACTTTAAAAAATAAATTGTCTTTTGGGACAAAATAGAACATGAGGTGACTATGCTAAATAAAGTCAGTAAAGATATGAAAAAGCTATGAGATGGTTTCATTTGTAAGTGGAATATGAATAACTGAAGCAAATGATCTGGTAAAAACAACAACTATAACATTATATTCAGTAAAAGCACAGTTTCGGTTATCAGATAAAGAAAGGGCAGTGGGGAAGATGAAACAGTGTGCAGAGCTTTTATTGCTGATGGGATGTCACTGAAAGACTGTTGTGAACATTATGAGTCGTATTTACATTGAGATACTGGAAAATTCTATAGTATTGTAAACCAGGAATAAATCAACAAAGAGAGAATACTTCAGCTTTGCAGTTTCCTAAACTTAAAATCATTTTGCATCCATGATTCCATTTAATTCTCATAGAGACCATATTAAGTGATAATAATAATCATAACCAGTTTTGCAAAATAGGGCACTGTCCATGAAAAGAAGTGATTTGCTCATGTTTCTGAAAATTTTAAGTGGCTTGGCTGAGGCTAATGACAAGTTTTCTGTCTCCAAGTTTGGCTTTCAAACTTTTTAAGGTGTGCTTTCCAAAATCTAGCCCCAATTCTTAAAAAACACCACTTTTCTAAAAGGAAAGAGATCTAAACTTGGGTATACTAACATAAATATGGTAGCTTAGGCTATTGGAAGAGGGATTTCTTTAGGAAAATTAATTATAAATAAACAAAATCATACATTTGAAAAGATCCATCCAAATTAACATGTGACCAATGAAAAAACAGACTTAAATGGGAATGGTAAGAGAGTGGGGTTGGGGAGTAGGCAAGGGGAAAGGAAGGAATAAAAACAGTGAGCTCTATAATCAGGTGGGATAGATAACACAACTTATTTTCATTGTTGTAATTATTTCTCATGTTATAAAAGTTAATGTTGCAAAAAATCATTCTAAAAATCATAAAAAGCATTCATTCTAGTGTACATCTAGTTAAAACTTTAAAATAAAATAAAAACATGATGCTTTCCTAATGTCAAGGTATATTTTAGAAAATTTTATTGTACAATTCAAGTATTTCCTGAATGCTGCTGTCCATTTAATTAAATACTAAGAAATATAAGATTATAATACAATTATAAGGCCATCTTCTATTTAATTTATCATTCTTAGTATTGCAACTATAACTACTGTCTTAAATTTTTAAATACCATAAAACCAAATATTCTGTAACAAGTAACTCTTAACTTCCAGTATGAGATCTTAACTATTACTGATGACCTCTGTTTATTTTGGTGACCATATTTTTCCTATTATCATTATGCAGTCTGTAAATTTCCCAGCAATTATAGAAGAGTAGAATCTATAATGTAACAGGGATGTAAGAGAGTTGCCATTATTCTACTGAGCTTTCTTTGCTAAAAGATTTTAACAAAAGTGTAAAATCTTTCAAAATTGAAAAGGTTAGCTGATTTTCTTTATGATTGATATAAAGGACACAAAAACACCAATCTTCCATATCTATCATCAGTCTTCCATATCTCTATGAAGGTTCACTGTATCACTGTATCATTGTCATCCCGTTGTTCATCGATTTACTCAAGTGGAAAGCCAGTAACGTCTCTATTACACTCAGCCCTGAGATTTTAGCAGCCTCTCCTTACTCGTCTTTCCCAACGATTGGAGGTTCTTTCAGGGTCAGGGGAATGAGACCTATTGTTACTGTTTTTGGCATATTGAATACTCCACAGGTAGCTTGCCAGGCTCTGCCGTGTGGATGGGATACTCTTGGTAGCTTGCCGGGCTCTCTCTCTTGGAGAGCCCGGAAAGGTATGAAGGTTACTAGTAGAAAAGCTAAAGCAAACACTTTCTCCAGTGCCGTTTTGAGTAAGTATGAAAAACTCATTCGGTAGCCTTCTATCTTTACTCTGGTCCAAGAATGGCTACTGACTGCTTCCGTCAGTGTCAAGAAAATGGTGCAGAGAAGTGAGCTGTATAAAGGGAACCATTCACAGGTGAGAGGGATGTTTTGGATGGAATAAAAGTGTTTCTCAGCCCCTTTTTTATAACTGGATTAGTACAGGTCAGGTGATCTGCAATTACATATTATTCTCAGGTCTGCTATTATGGAGGACCTTACTACCTAGATATTCAGGGTACTATTCAATGAATTAGTGATTAAATAAATTTTGAGTGTTTGGGTTGAATATGAAATTTGAGTGTTTGGGTTGTACAGTCACAAAAATAGGTGAAAAAGAGCCACCACCACTTGCTAATTCCATGTATCCTTTTTTAAGACAAGAAACTCTTTTGTAACATTTATAAAAGAAGTTTCAGGTCAGAACTGCAGAAATAATAGTGGGTAAAGTGCTTGCCTTAACACTCAGACAATCAAGTTCTTTTATTAGAACCATATACAATCCCTCAAAGCACTCCAGGAATGATCCCTGAGCACAGAACAGGAGCAAGCCCTGAACAGAGCAGGAGTTGTCCAAAAAACTCCCCCAAAGTTTCAATTAATGTCAACAAATTTATTTCTTCTCACGAGTTGAACTATAATTGAATATGAAGAAATTTTTAATTGCCTCAATACAAATAAGCAATATTTGATATTTAATTAATTGTCACTATATTCCAGAACTTTTAAATATAGTAAGTGACTTAATCCTTGGGAGGATCCTTTAGGACAGGTTTTTACATAGGAGAGCTGGGAGGGTTAGAGGAAGTACTGTTGTTTCCATACAATGAATGACTAAAAAATAGTTAAATGCTTTATTGATACTTTTGTTTTTACTTGATCAAATTCCTTCTCAATTCCCCCGAAAGTCTTTGAGTTTCTGGGGTCTAATGAAACTAGAATAGAACAGAAACTTCACATCATAATCAATTAAGTAGCATTGTGTTTGTGTGTATGTGTGTGTGCGTGTGTGTGTGTGTGTGTGTGTAAATTTAAAAGGCATTCTTTTGGCTTTTCATCTATATGCTGATGTTATTTGGTACAAAATAAATAGGAACAATTTTTTATACCATGGATAAGTGTGCTCCTATATTGATCTCTATATACTAGACAGTATGTTCTTTTTCAAGTTTTATGTTTTAGTGCCATTGAATTTATTTTTAGTATTACAGGTTACAATTTCTGGTCTCTCCATATCCTGACTCTTCGACCTGGACAACACACTCTTTACAACAATTGCTAAGAGATTTACTACATTCTGAGCACCAGCTAAATATCTCACATATGTTAACTCAGTTATTGTCTCAATAACCAAATGTTATTAATTACTGTTAAGAAAAGTTATTAATATAGCATGTAGAATAATCAGAGCTAGTTACTAATGGAATAAGACACAACTAAAGCTATGTAATATTTAATAATGAAGAATCAAAAGCAGCTATGTCAGTTGACCAAAGTTCCTCTATCGCCTGCATTAATGTTATATCCAAAAGTAAAAACATTAATGCTGTAATATTTTGAAATCACCTTAGATAGCTCACTTTTACCTTAATCTATTTAAAAGGAAACTATTTATCATACAAGTGAAAAGTTGATGTGGTTCAATACATAGAAAGCAATCTAATAGAGAGAAGCAACTGTAAAAATTTAAAAATAAACATCAGTTACTATGTGTTGCTGGTAGTTAAAATAATACTTCATTCTGAAATTGCTTGAAAACCTTTATTAAACTTAAATATAAAGTTATTATATAATCAAATACATTACTTGGCATTTAGCACAGAAAAGATAAAAATTCATATTTCAGGCAAAAACATATACAGGAATGTTTCAGCTCAAAAACTGGGGAAATCCAAATTTTCCTCAGTGAGTGAATGTTTAAACAAAGGTTGGTACATTCACACATGGAGTTCTGCTCAATAATAAAAAAGAAACAAGCTAATAATACCTACCACAACCTGGGTGAATCTCTACAAAAATGATGTTAAGAAAAAAGAGTCACAAAAAGTGACATCTGAGACTACAGTTATATAATAGCCTTGACATACTATGACTATGGGATAGAAGTAGATTAGTGGTTACTAGTTATTAGAGTGGGCTGGAGCGATAGCACAGAGGGTAGGGCGTTTGCCTTGCAGATGGCCAACCTGGGTTTAATTCCTCCACCCCTCTCAGAGATCCTGGCAAGCTACCAAGAGTATCTGGCAGAGCCTGGCAAGCTCCCCCTTGCGTATTCAATATGCCAAAAACAGCAACAAGTCTCACAATGGAGATATTACTGGTGCCCGCCCAAGCACATTGATGAGCAACGGGATGACAGTGACAGTGATTAGAGTTTGAGAGATAGGGTGAAAAATTGTGGACATGATAAGAAGTAGAAAAGGATTGTTGCTGTAACAATTCTGCATTCTTATTACAGTGGTGCTTACATTTAGTTGAGTATGATATGACTGATTAGAAACACACACACATATACACACTGAATTGAAGATATATATCACTGATGAAATCTTAATGTCCCTTGGGGACTGTATTAATATTAACTTCATGGTGTTAATATTGTATTATAATTAGATAAAATGCTCACATTATAGGATGGTGGGTAATGGCTATGTGGGACCTGCCTTTATACACTTTTTTGAACATCATGAGAATCTAATTGTTAAAAATTTTAAAACATTGTATACAACCTACATCAGTTTTGCCACCAGCTACACATATGATTTGTACTCTGTTATGCTGAACTGTTACCTGGCCCCTTATTCTGATTCACTCTTGACTGACAATAGGTTCTAATTCAACTTCTAAACCTTCAAATTCTATTACCTCTGAAGTTTTCCTTTTTGTCTTTTTAGAGCACGCATCACAAGTCCTTCTTGTATATTCTTACCACACTTAATATGGATTGTCCAAAAATGTTAACTTGTTGGGCAGCACTTACCTGCCCAAAAGTAAACAACAGTAACAATTAAATGGAATGTTACACTGATGATCAAATCATCATTTGCACTTAATAAATTATTAAGAAATATTCTTGAACTTAAGCATGCCTTGACAAAAGTACTGATTAAGATTACTATAGCATGTTTTATTTCTGTTCCATTCTAAAAGATTGCTTACATCATAAAATAAGTACCCAGCTATTTAAGGAAATCCTGGAAAATCATAGAAAAACTATGGAAATAATTATTTTCATTGACTTACTACTAAAGGCCTAATTGCTACCTACATAGCAATTGTCTAATTAGTAATTATCATTACTAATTAATAACTAGTAATTAGACAATTGCTACTTACATATTTGATTGTTGTTCTCTATGATTTTTTTATCTAAACACAGTTTAAAAATTATAATTATATGCACTATATATTATATTAAATCTAAGGCTACTTCATAAGCTATAGCTTAATATTTGCTTTTTGACTTTACATATCCATTTCTTAAGAACTAGTTCACATAAATTATATTCAGTTCTCACTAAAACTCTTCTTGAGAGATCACATTTTCCTTCATCTAAATATAATAAAATTGATACTCTGAAGAATAACAGGAAGAAGCCACAAAGTGACTATAACAGACATAAGTGATGCTGCTTGCACACAATCTGCTGAGAACATAATCTAAGGCTTTCCCTGAGGGAACCGCATTTCTCACCTCACTCAAGTTCCACTGTTTTAATTGGTCTGACTGCGTTCCTTAGCTCCCGGTACTTATATGGCATGGATGTGGGCACTCAGAGTCCTGCTACCCCACCTAACAGCAACTGATTTAGAGATGGGCACACGTGCTAGGCTAAGTCACTACTCACAATTCCACAAGGCATGGCTTCATCTCCTATTTATGATTTAAGTTTTAAGCCTTAAACATTAGTATTTCCGGGGGGTCTAAGCAATAACACAGCACATACAGCACTTGTCTTGTACACAGATAACCCAGGATATGATCCCCAGCACCTTGTGTGGTCCCCAGAGTCTGCCAGGAGTGATCCCTGAGCACACTCAAGGTAAGCCCTGAGCACCACCAAGTGTGGCTCAAAATTGAAAAGAAGCAAACAAAAACCCTTAGTATTTTTTTACTTTGTCTTTCCAGTCCTGATTTCTGGTCCTGATTTCTGGTATGCCTTTAAGAATTTTGGGTTGGTTCAAATTTTCTGGTGATCAGCCCTGAAGTCATTAGTAAGCACCATTTTTTAGGTGGTGGTGGGAATTAGGACCATAGCTGTAGATAGATGCTCAGGGTTTACTCCTGGTTCTGTTCTCAGGGTCACTCCTGGCAGTGCTTGGGGAATCATATGGAGTGTCAGGGATCAAACTGAGAGATCGATATTTTGGTGGATATTTTGGATCAATAATTCTTTCCTAAAGATGAATCAATTGAACTTCACTATGTACATTAGTTACAGTGTGGTTCAATCACTCCTATCACATTTATATAGTGTTTGTAAAGGCGAAAATTATGTCATTTCAGATACAATAAA